>NC_046367.1:11325205-11450735 GCF_011125445.2 Fundulus heteroclitus
AGTTAACATTACCCAAGTTGTTTTTTTTTTTTTAATCATATTATGTTTGACTGGTGTAAATTTAGACAATGCCACACAATGATGCTGTTGGCTGTAATTTCAAAACAAAAAAAAATAACAGAAAAGGGAGGTGAGTCTTTGTTGCTTCCCTCGTGAAAAGAAAAAGAGCGCCCTTGGAAGAACAGACTTCAGAAGAACCCACATTTGTGCTCTCAACACTTCTCTCCAGAAGACTTTGAGTCATTTTTACCAACACATTTGAAGACAACAGGTGGCTGTTACCCTCTCAAGCTAAAACCAACTATTTTTATCTTTAAAGCACCTAAACCTGCCGCCTTGTGAGCTGGAAGAAACACCAGGGACAGGAAACACTGGAAGCCTTTTTAAATAATGAACACTGGACCGAAGACCAGACCCTAAACAGGTGTTAACGGACCAAAGACCGGACCGATCAAATCCTAAGTGTTATTGGACCTAACATTCGTTATTTATATTATTAGTAGTATTATTAATACTACCTTGTCATCATTTACAACGTGCTCCAGATCAAACTGGAAATGTTAAACGTTACTCTGTGCTTTTTTAGCTGGACGGAGGACCTAGTATAAGCCTAGTACAGGACCTAGTATACGTCATTTACCCAGAATGCATTGCAGCGTAAACAACATGCTGACCTCTGTGTAACAATATTTCATTTAAATTTATAAAAACTATACAGCTTACAGTATTTCTACTGTATTGTTTTTACATCTAAAAAAGTCAAATAAAGTCCATTACTATGACTAGTCATGGATCCCTCTAAGAATTTCTGGGTCAGTCGCTCACTCTTGTTACATGCAAAGGTTTTCCGATTAAATTATCGCCCCGATACGTAACACGTAACAGGCCTCCTTTAAGCCAAAGTATATCATTAACAATTCAGGAAATCTTTAAAACCAAAACGTAAACCTCTTCAATTTCCATGTGCTTTAGTTTATATTGTTTCCTGGTGTAACACATTTTATTAGTTTTAAGAGCTTTAGATATCCCTTTAGTATAGTTTCTTAAGCTATGTTTTAATTATGGCTCAGATATTTGATTTATTTTTTATTTTTACTATGCCTTTGCTCTAGAGCTGGTAAGTCAGTAGATAAAAGCCGCATTTGGAAGTTCAACTCTAGGATAAAACAGATGATTCCAATCACAAAACAATTCTCATAAATGCCTCAAATTCCAGACAGACCTAACAGTGTTGATGGCTAGATTGCTGTAAATGTCTGTCTGCGCAATTACCAAAGACAAATGATTTCCTCGTCCCCCATCTGTTCCAGATAAAAACACTGCAGCTTAACCACGTGGTGCGCATAGCGGAAACAGCAAGCAAAAAACCCCAAAAAAACATTCTTCGTCATTTTGTTTACACAGAATTCCTAACAACATGAAGAGACTTCATTTTCTGATAACCGTATTTTATAAAATGAAGTTGTTTCATCAAATCAAACTTGCATCTATTGCAGGAATGACCTGTGTAAAATGCTTAGTTATTGCAACGGACAATAATCTTACCTTTGGCCTGAACTCAGCTGGAATCTGCAAGGAGGGAGTGCACTTTAAGTCTGAAGAGCTCTCCAGATCATTTATTGACCCTGTTAAACCCGTTGTGTGTTCTCTCACAATGGTAATCTCTCAATAGTACAATGCAACTTGTTTGTCTTCTCATTTTTTTTGTCTGCCTTTTTAGAAATGGATATAAATGATGAGTGTCACGTGTTCACTCACTGACTAAAGTTTCATTCTTTGAACAATAAAGTATTTATTCTGTTTGTTTTAGAGAATATTTTTTCTCCAATCTGATCGCAGGCACCAGCTACCAATGTCAAAAGACAGTAAATAATTTTTTTTTTTTACTTTTAAAAAAATAAAGACACTATTCTGATTTAACTGGTACTCTGAAGTAGGGCTGGACGATATAGAAAAAAAGCATATCGATAAAATATAAATCATATTGATTGATATCGATAATTATCAACAAATTAAAAAAATATATTTTAACTACAGCTCTGGCCATTTTATGCTGTTGCTTAGCGACCTATTTGTAGATAAACACACAAACACTGAAATCAAACTCAGCCCTTTATTAAACCAACTTTTTTATTAAAACTGCAAGTTTATAAAAAGAAAAAGATAACATACTCTCTGAACTATTTAAACGGGGCGGAGCTTAGTTCCTGGCTCTGCGTTTGTGATTGGTTGGGAGGACGTAATGACTGTAATGTTAACCTACATGATAGGCTAGAATGCAAAAAGGAAGGAAAACTGTTATTCTAATTAACTTTTTATTTACCCTTTTTTTCTATCATCTATATACGTCTGATGATCGATATATATTGATATTGAATTATCGTCCAGCCCTACTCTGAAGAACAAATTGGTCATGTTGCTTGTATTATATTGTTGTCTTGTGCAATGCTGTAAATTATAAATGGAAAGGACTTATATAACGCTTATCCAGTCATATTGACCACTCAAAGCGTACACCAAATTTCCACCTGTGAACATCTGTCTCATTGAATATAGCCTAGAGTTGTACTGATTCTAAAAATACTTCAAACTATTTTTGGTAACACTTTACAATACAACTCCCCTTATAGATGGCTAATCAATAGTTTATAGATATGTTATAAATTAATATGTAAACACTTTATAACTCAATCAAAAGAGTTTCTTGTGCATTAAGGGTGAGCAACAGACAAAACTGACTGTTTCACGCTTACAAGGCAATAACGTAGTCTTAAATGCTTAATATAAGCAACTCTGGATTGAATGTATAGTTGAAAAGAGTAGGCTCGCTATTTTGCAAGAAACCCAGAAAACTACCTTTAAGTTTTGAGCCTCGACTGAAACAAGTCGAAACTAAACTGATGGAAGAAGAAAGTGCAGAGGGCCAAGCCCTGACCATCCCTCTTGCATGACGACAGACAGAAAGCGCTCTGTCCAGCCCTCTTTGCTGGACAGTAACGACGGAATGGTTCGACAAGCCGAATGCTTTAGACCCCTCTTGCAAAAAAACAAACAAACATGTAGACTGGAAAGAGAAAAAACTGCGTCCCAGCATGACCAGCCATCCCAGCAGCTGATCGAACCCAGGGGCAGCTTTCCATCAACCCGCCACACTATCAACATGGCTATGATGAGCGTAAACATTTCAAACAAACAATGACGCATGAAGATAAAACTCAACTTACTGCCGTGCCGCCCCGCCTCGGATATGATGGTTTCTGTGGAAACAAACAGAGTTTTCTAATTATTCAGCTATTCTCTATTGCCTCTTTCGTCGCATCCTAATGAAGTAAATGTGCATTGTGGGGATTTGTTCAGCTTTTAGCCATGACATCATCTCATCCCTCCCAGTCCCTGAAGCGGCATACTGGATCTAAATGTGCGTGTGCAGGATCCCAGGCTTATGGAGGAGGTGAGTCGCTAATAAAACAGCCGTACGATTTATTGCGTCCTGGGGCCGAGCACAGATGCGCGCACCGAGCGCCAGCTGGGCAGCGCTGACCTTTCTAAATAAAGGGGGGAGCAATAGAAAGCGGCATGGAAACAGAAGCAGTAAAAGTGCAGGGAACAGCAAGAACTCTGTCCAAGCTGGTGGGGGGGGGGAAGAAAAGGCCGCTTCATCTTAATGGATCTCTTTGACGGGATGGTTGAACCTGCAAGAATCTATAAATGTGTTTTTTCTTACCTCGGCTGTTACTGGCTTGTAAAGTGTAACAAATAAAACTCTAAGCAGACCGTAAACTCTACTACTAGATGGAACTAGTGGATCCATCGGCGTAATAAACTATTCACGGGATAAAACTAAAACATTCTAATCGTTTATCACGATGCACGGATGGGAAGCAACGAGTCATAAGATGCTACAAAAAGGGTGGTGCTAACCTAGCAGCCGCTACAAAATGGCAATTTCCCATGGAATACGTTGAAGGTTAAACACTGCTTAAAATACTGATGAGCAGAAAAACCAAAAGACAAAAAGACAAGGTGAGCTAATGTCCAGGGACAGAGGAGGCTATGAGGGGAAGCCAACATGGATCCTGTGGGGGTTAACATCGATGGAGAACAGGCGTGTGGCGATCGGTAAACGGACAGGAGGCGTTGGTGGGAGGCAACCGGTGAAATTAAAAGAACCGACCACACAGGACGAGAACACAAGAACCAGCAGGTTGTGTAACGCTAAACAGCAACGAGAAAACGGCTTTGTGTGAGTGAGATCATTTCCTGGTTCTTGCTGAATGAGATCTTTTTTTTTTTTTTCTTAAAAATCTATAAAACTAGCAGATGACAACGGAGGAGCAGCCTCTGGGTGCTGAGTGACAGTTTGCTGTGTAATGTTCAGCCAAGCGAAGAGTGCAGTGTGTTAGTGCCAGAGCGGGCCATATGGCAGAGACAGACCCGAGCCAAAGCAGTTCAGAGTGGAAGAGGAAGCCCAGTTTTCCAGCAGCTCCTCCCTGCATGACGACCGCACCAGAAAGCTGTCACAGGTCGGGACCGGACGCCAGTGAGGTGACGGACGTGTGCTCCTCTTCTCCTGAACTGTAATTTAGCCACGGATGGTTCTCTGCTCCAGTTAAGCTTGCTCTCTTCTACAACTTATTACAAGTACTACTGCCTCTGGAGATCGATCTTAAAAAATCCAGAGCTGATCCAGAACAGAAGATTAAAATAAATACTTTATTTATTTATTTTTTTTTTTTACTTGGTTCCTTCTTTATGCTTACGGTGGGCGGTATAAAGGGGATACGGTTTAAGTCATCTGTAGTATCTGCATCAAAGTCATCAAAAACAGCACTGTTGTAGGCAAACATAAGCTCTGCCACAAGTTGGTTTAGGTCTAATTGTACAATCCCTTCTGCCTTTTGCATAAAGGTGTCAATGGCCCAGTTGAAGAGGAGTGGGGAGACCACACCTCTCTGAGGTAAACCCTTGTCTACAGCAGATCTTTGGAGAGGTGGAGAAACGAAACGGTGGAAACACTATGGCTACGTTCACACTGCAGGTCTTAATGCTCAATTCCGATTTTTTTGTGAAATCGGATTTTTTAGCGTATCCGTTCACATTTCTAAATATATGCGACTTGTATGTGATCTCCTGTGTGAACTGAATGCGTTCAACCGAAGTGTCCTGCATGCGCACTCGAGGACGCAATGACGTCACACGTAGCAAGCGTCCTCAGTGTTTGCGGAAGTAAACATGGATTATAATGCTGGCGCGCATTTTGCGGTCATTAATTTATTTTCTAACCGGAGCTTTCCCTCCATTGACTGCTCTTCTCATTGTAGTCCGCTATGGGTGTCGTCTTTCTTCCCGCTTCTGCATAGCAGGACGTAGAATAGTGACGTTTGTCGAGTATCAGTCGGATAAATGTGACCCGGCCGTACAGACACAGATCGCATTTGAAAAGATCAGATACGTATCGGATTCAGGAACACATATCCAAGTGGCCTGGGTCGCATTTGAAAAAATCTGATCTGTGCTGTTCAGACTGTCATAAAAAGATCAGATACAGGTCGCATATGGGCAAAAAAATCGGAATTGGGTCACTTCAGGCTGCAGTGTGAACGTAGCCTATGCCAAAATATGACGATGACCCTTAAAAGTTAGTCACAACATTCTAGAGAACCAGAACTGCAAACAACTGAGACAGCGAAAGGGTAAACGGACCAGCTTACGCGGCAAAATCATCCACAGGTTATAGCAAAAACAAAAGCTAGAGTCAGTTTGTTTGTGTGGGAACTCTTTAGACTCTGAGACAGAGATGCAGATTAAAAACACGAGACGTGGAAGACGTCCTACTCCAGGGTGATTGCCCCACTCAGCAACACAGCACATCTGTGTACACACTTGAATTTTAAAATCACAGCCATCTTAGATTCATAATACAGAGAGTAACTGGACTTTATGGAACATATTTGCCTAGATTTCTCTTTTCATTAGCCTAGGGCACTAAAATATGACTGGTAAATATGTCATTGTGTTATCACTTATTGTCACAACTACTGATATTCTTGTTTTAGTTGTTTAAAATCGATTTTGTTTTTGAACGCCAATGTCTGTTTATTCCCAGGGCTTTTTTTTTTAAAAAAAGAGTAATATACGTAATCACTTTCAATACATACTTTGTCAGTTATTTTAAAGGAAGCCTTAATAAGAAGATGTAAGAGAAAATTTTGTGTTGAAGACAATTCATTGTTGTTCAACTGCAATAAATGTTTTTTTCTTCTTAAACTCTGTGAATATTAATTTTAACTATCAGGATAATGTTGTTGTTTTGCCAAAATCAAGCTAAAATTTTTTAAATAACAAATCTTATTTCCTATATAGTTGTGGTAACTAAGACAAATATTACCTAAGTGCATTTTAATCAAATAGTGGCTTGAAAAATATTTTGAAGTAGCTCAGCATAGGGGATTGCTGCAACTATATACGGTATAGGAAGCAATACCTCCTTACCACCTGGCATCATAACCTGAAACTATTATAGTATGGTTCAAATTGGTTGATGTTATTTTGTATGTTTCTTTAAATATGATTGGTGTTCGCCAAATACGCCTTGAACGTACATTGTAATTATAAATTACAAATAATTTATGATATTAAACAGCAGCCAATCGTATATGGTGCTGCTATCCACTTATTCTATTTTCAGCCGTCTCAGAGCGTTTATGAAGTGTTTAGGAACAGAATGGATTTGAAATCCGACCGAAGTGATGATCCGACTCCTTCATAATTACTGGATTTAAAGTGCAACAGAAGGATGAGGGAAGCAGCGAGCTTCAAATACAGAATCATTTTCATAAATATTACGCGGGGGAAATGCAATTCCCTTCACGGTAAAGGAGGAAGCCCTAATTGAGTTGGACGTGTTTATCTGATTGAAAAGAAATTGTTTAGCACACATGTTTACAGCTGAATGCCGAGCGCAGGGCGAGAAATCCAAGACAAACGTCCAGGTCTCCACAGAGTAGCCTCCCTATTCATCACGAGCACTGCTGTTACAATAGCTCCTGTCCCCCAAAACAACCCTGCCCCCCCCCCCATCCCCCCCTAATTGTGTGTGCGTGTGTGTGTTTCCCCTTTATACCCCTGTGTGTTGCGTTGATCAATCACAATGCGGAGCAGAGTAAGCGAGGGGGCGGCTGCCGAGGCTATGTACCCGCGTCACACCTATTGGCACCATCAGTGTTCCAGCGGGCCCTCGAATAAATCACCGTTAATGGCACCAGGGTGAAGAAAGAGGAGGAGGAGGAGGAGCTGCTCAGCTAAATATTTAGTTCCAAGCCAATCAGTATGCTACGAGTTTATAGTAAACAAGACGAAAAAAGGCAAAAACAAGCAAAAAAAAAGAGGCTAATTGCAAAATGTACGTCAATATCTATTCGCATACGGCGATAAACCGATGATGTCGCAACTGAAGACTCGCCCAGAAATTGACTGACCACTAGAATCTGACAATTATCCACTTGATGACCGGCTGGTTCAAAACTCAGAAATCTGATTTTGTTTTTCATCAGTGAATGCACCATAATAAGCACTATCACGAAGGCAGAGAAACCAAGATGTAAAGCAGCTATTTGGAGGAAAACTGCCTTATCTATCCTGTGTTGGTACATGTTAGCGGTTCAGTCAGGCTGCAAGAGAGCAGGGAGTTAAGTAGATGACATTAAGGCAAAATTAGTCCACCGATGTTTATTTGTTTTAAACTTATGAGCGATCAACCTCTGATACTCATGGAGCCAGCTTTGAACATTTTGGTAGTATTTTGACATGCAGGAAAACTGGTGTTTTTCTGTTTAGTGTTAGTTATGCCAACAGTACTAATTTCTAATACAAGAAGCTAAAGTCAGTTTAAAAGGTGAACTCCATAATCTTTTTCTCTAAAATCTGACTGTAGATATGGATGGCTATGGGTGAGCATAGCGAGTTTTTTTCCCCACTCATGTTTTTCACGTACCTGCCTTACTTTAATGGGATGTTCGTCTGTCTTTCTCCCTTTGAGGAATTGCAGAAAAGAAAGGGGCCTCTATGTCACCGTCAATGGAATACTATTTTGAACACACAGAATGAGAAAATACTAATTAAATGTTCCTTGATTCTCTGGTCAACTATATTATAAATATATAAAAATGCTTCAGGTCCTTTAATTTTATATGAACTCTCAGTGGGTGCCAATAATTCTGCTACCAGTGATTTTTATGTAAAAAATTTTTTTTGAAGGTTTAAAGTGTTATGAGTGTCATCTTGTATTGTTAACAGTGGTTAGCTTGGTACCTGAGCACAGCCAGTAGCAAGGTAAATTAGGACTGACAATGTTCCTTAACTCTTAGATTCAACTTCGGGGGTAAAGGGAATGCAGCGTTAGAACAACAAACATCCTCAGCAAGTTCAACCTAACCCTTAGCATTTAACCCGGGAGAGACATCCCTTGCTTAAACCGCTTACTGTTTTTCACAGACACAGCCGTAGATGGGACAGAGAAATAACCCACAGCTTCCCATTTCCAGCAACATTTCCAGCTTCCCCTGGAAAATCAACTCTAAGGCCAACTGGAAGATCTAATGTCACGTGGAGGCCCCATTTAACCCAGGAGGGTTGGCTGTCCTCAGTTAACCTTCAATGAAAAGTGAAAGGAATCCCTATAGATTCTTAAACCACCAATCAGAACTTTATGGTTTTGCTGATTTTTACATTTATTAAAAACATCTGTTGAAGAAATTGGATTAAAAAACTCTATTGTTCAGACAAGAGCTAAATACCCCCAATCTTTTTAAATTACATATTACTTTTCTCATAACGATCCAATGAAAAGGGCTTCATCAGTACCAACATCACGGCTCCCACCCTTCACGCTGATCTGAAACTGAAACCTGCTCTCAGCGCTAGACAGAGGCCAGTTTTAAGTTTTTACTGGTGGAAAATGGCTGTGATCAGGATTTTCCCCAAGACCAATGAGGACCGGCAGAAGCTATTATTTGATGTGATGTGCACAGAAGGGCTGGTTTGCTCTGTAAGTGGCAATCCAAACACTTGGCTGCACTCACTTTAGCTCTGACACATGAGCTGGGTGGTTGATTGGCTGCTTTAAAACCGCTCTGAATCCAGCTGAAATCAGGCCATGTAGGCGATTGACTGGTTAAGGTAACACTTGAATGTGAAGCTGAATCAGATAAGACCTGGCAGAGCAAAGAACCATCACGAATGATTTAGGACGGTGTCTGGAAATATAAAAAAAAAAGATTCTGTAGGAACTCCTTTCAATGTTGGGCCAGGCTGCAGAGAGGAGTGTCTGGTTTGGGAATCTCAGCGTCCCATCTATAGTCTTCGTAGATGATGCGATTCTTTTGGTCACTTCAGGTCACGGCCTTCAGCGTTCAACGTAGCAGTTTGTGAGTGCGTGAGTGTGAAGAGGCTGGGATGAGAATAACCTTCTCTAAGTCTGGGGCCAACGTTCTTCAGCAGAAAAAAGGCGGACTGCTCCCTCCGAGTTGGGGGTCAGTCCCTGGCTGAAGTGAAGAAGATGAAGTATCTAGGCATCTTATTTATGAATGATTGTAGAGACTAGGCTTTGTCTGATGGAAAGCAGGCCTTGCTCCAGTCTGCTGTGGTGAAAAAAGAAGCAAAGCTCTCGCTTTACCGGTTAGTCTACGTTCTGACCATCAGCTGTGGTCATGAGATATGGATCTTGACTTGGAGAACAAGATCCCGGTCAAAAGTGGGCGAAGTGGGCTTCCTCTGGAGGGTGACTAGACTCAGACTTAGAGATAGGGTAAAAGCTCCTTTATCTGGGGACCCTCAGAGTAGAGCCACTGTTCTATCTCACCAAAGTTAGGTCAGACTGACTTTGGTGAGGCATCCTGGTCAGATGCCTTCTGGGCACCTCACTTTGGACGTTTCTGGGCACGTCCCATTGGGAGGAGAGCCTGACAAAGACCTAAAACTTGCTGAAGGGATGATATTCCTCTTCTGGCCTGTGAACATCTTGGGATCCAGCAGAATGAGCTGCCAGGTTTTGCTGTGGGAGAGGGTTATCTGGAGTCTTCCTCCTGAACTATGTAATTACCACTGTGACCTGATGTAACAAGTACAACTTAGAGCACAGAGAAATAAACCACAGTGAAGATTGTCAGTCTTTATCAGACAATAAAGACTTAAATTCTGAGATGGGAATATCCTACATCATTTCATAATGTTATATCGAAATCCTGGAGTCTCTTTACAATTCTACAGCTTCATTGTAAAACTGAGACTCTTTTCAGTCTATAGTAACATAACAATCTCAGGTCTTAGAATCTGGTGTTACATAAAAACCTGCAAGTGTCCATTTTGTGATTTTTTTAAATCATTTTACACCCATTTGTGTGTCTGACTATGTAGTGCTTTTAGAAAAAAATCCTCTTCCTTTTGGAGCAGCGTCTGTTTATAGCTATAGAGCGTCAAAAGAAACTGGTCTAACTATTATATTCATAAAGATATATATACTGCATTTTCTCTCTTCCAGGGCTGCAAGAATCATTTGGGACTTCTTCCATCTTGTTCTTGACCCATTTAGGCACCATTTCTTTCTTGGTTTTGAAGAACTATTAGATGATTGGTCAGAAATTTGAAGTGGGCAGAGCTACTTTCTGACAAATGTTGCAGGAGAAGAGACCTCTCAGGACTTCCTACAAGTTCTGCACTTGAGTTCCCGTGAAGTATAAAATGTCCAGGCCTGAAAGAACAATGTGCTTGTTTTTGCCACCTTGTGTAAAAGAAAAAATAATAACATTGCACATATCTTAAATCACCCAATATTTTACAGATTAAATAATCTACTGACAGCTGGTTCGTTATGCCTGCCTGATTAAATTGGTTCAATACCGACTGTTTACATAAAGCATACATTTTCACGATCACAGCCTTGTATTTTATTCACCATCACATACTCAAGATCTGTGTACAGGCACGCTCCAGTCAGCCCTAATCATTGTTACCATGGAAAGGTGAAGCATAAAACTCTTGTTTCTTTGAGCAGGTCAGTGTGCGCTGTTGAACAGCAAATATTGTTTCTCATGGTTTTAGGGGAACAAACACAAAGATGGGTTTAAGGTAATGATGTTGTTTAAATATAAACTCTGCTGAACAATACGTGAGTGATGCTAAGAGGTCCGATCTGCAAGTCTTACATCATCTTCTACTGAAATCTTGATGCCAAATACTATAGCTGACATTTAGAGATCTAATGAAGTTGAGTTCTTTTTGAATCGCTGCTGTTTTAGTTGCAAAGGTTGGATCCTACACAGTACTATAATGTAACTGCTTATATGTTCCCCATTACCTGCACAGAATCCCATACACAGATCTACAGAAAGAGCTGTTTCACAACTTCTGCTTCCTCCTGTCACCTGAGGCTCAGCTACCTTCCTGATTCCTATTTGTCCAAGAGTTACATACTTAGGGTAAAAATAAACAATAGGAAGTAATAGGGGAGCATTGTGAAATTTGAGGCATTGTCTTAAAGGGATATTTCAGATTTGTATTTTTTGGGCTGGGTTCTCTTACAAGGCTTTGATCAGTCTCAGCTGCAGTAGATATCTTTTACAGCTCTTTCAGCTTAGTTGCTCCCAGATGCTAAAGCAAAAACAGCTAATCCAAACAGGGCCAAGACCAATGCTGATTTTGACCAAACAAATGCAGTTTTTAAAATCTTCTCAGGGGGCTCAAATGAATGGCATGTTGTTACATTTTACGCTTTTTTTAATTCAGGGTTGGAAAGAAAACCATATACTTACGTTACTAGACTAAGAGTTACAGTGTGATGTCTGGAACTGAATAATACTTTACAAAGCTGTTGTGATCTCTGATTGTTTAAGGGCTTTTACGTCTCTTTTTTACTGTGCTGTTTATCTTCTCTTGTAGTTGTTGTAGTCCATTGATTTCTGATTAGGCTCTTAGTTCATTCTTGTGTTTATTTTTATTAAATTCCTTTTCTCAGTTTCTTTCTGTTCTGATCTTCCTCATTATTATTATTATTATTATTATTATTATTATTATTATTATTATTATTATTATTATTATTATTATTATTATTATTGTTGTTGTTATTGTTATTATGAATATTATCTTGCCTGTTTCTCAGAGAAACAGAGTATTTTATTTGTCACCCCGGCAAAATTTTTCTATGGCCACTTCGGTTCACATTACACATAATGAAGGCAAAAACTGACAAACAAACAGGCAATGAACAAATGTTACAGTGTTTTTTTGTTTGTTTGTTTAGCGTTCAGGTCACAGATAGCACATAATGAGGTAGTAAGGTGCGTATTGAGCAATAATGATTTGAGGCTGCGTTTACAGCAATCTAGATATTCTGAGATGATAGTGTGCACGTAGGCAGTAACATTAAGGTGATTGTAACGTATGAAGGTGTTAGTAACAGTGGGGGGGGGATTTTAAAGCGTTGGACTGCAGTCTCCCATCAGGAGACGATTGCCCTCACAGCTCTGGGGAAGAAGCTGTTTCTAAGTTTACTTGTTTTGGCTTTGAGGCTTCTGACGCGTTTACCTGATGGGAGAGGGGTAAACATTGCATTGCCTGGGTGGGTAATACCATGTTTTCCCTTCTCCCATCAGGTTAGTACTTAAGAAGCCTCTCCTTTCTCCACACTTGTGTATAAGCTCCCTGGTTTTTACTGCTCATCATTGGTTTCTCCCGCCTCATGGTTCTTGTTCCTGCCCTGTTCTCTGTTTGTGCTTCTCTTGTCTATTTTAAGCTGTTTTAATTCCTTTATAAAAGAACTTGTGTTTACCTGCCTGTATGCATTTGTGTCCTTATCAAACCAACAAACCATGACAGACAGATTTAAGTTAGTCAAGACATATTGTGGCTAGAGATCTTGCTATACCCCTACTGTAGCATTAAAATGGCAAGAAGAGAACATTAGCTGAATAGTTTAGATCAAAGCATGTTGGTACAGGAGGCCCGGTCAAAGCCCAGACCTTAATCCAATTGACAGTCTATTTCCAAGACTGGAAAATATCTGTTTACAGATGCATCTCTGCATTCAAGCTTAAATTCAGCTAATCTGCAAAAAGAATGGGCAAAGATTTTATTCCATTCATATGGGAACCTGGTAAAGTCACGTCCCAGGTGGCAGTAAGAGGTGGTTTAGTAAGAGGGGTGGGATGAATATTAATGCTTGTGACCATTTTCATATTTTTAAATTATTAAGTTAATAAAAGAATATATAGATGAATAATTTATTTTAAATATAATATTCCAGATTCTGCACAATCTAACACAGATCATCTCATTAAAATGCCCTGCAGTTTTAGATTGGAACATAACAAATTCTGAAAATCTTCAAGCAATATTAATACTTTTGCAAGATGCTACCTGCATTTAAATTTGGAGACTCAGACTGCTAAAATCTCAGTGTATACATTACACTTTCTCCTCTCCACTCTTCATTAACACAGCCCTTCACGGCTTCATTTCGGCATACTTAGATGAAAGGGATAGATGTATGTGAAGGAAATTGGGATGCAGTTAAGGGAATTGGGAATGCTCTGCACGATGTTGAGTTCAGGGCTCTGTGGGGGTCAGACCATCTGCTGCTGGAATTTTTTATTCTGGTTTTATGACTCCGGCTTTATTTTTGGCCAGTGGCACTGGTGCAGAATGAATCCGCGGTCATGAAACAGATGACTGATAGAAATACAAACATCTAAAGTGCCTTAATCTGAAGCTCAGGGCCATGTAAGGTCTGTGGGGGGAGGAGCAACTCCAAGACTCGCTCTTATATCGTGTTAAATTATAACTTGTCGAGTGTGGGAGAACGTGTTGCTGTTGCCTCATGAGGGCCCATGTTCACTGCAGGCTGCAGCTCTGACTTTAATCATGTCCAATTACAGCACAGTCTCACAAGCCCACATACATAAATCATATAGACGAGTAAAGAAAAATATCCACTTTTGATGCTCAATGCTCAAATTGAAATCTGAAATAAGTCATCATGCACTCCTTACTTTCCATGAGACAAAGCTGATTATCCCAGTGAGCTCAAATGGAAATATTCCTGAATGAGAACAAAGAGATTTCACGGCAGCTCCATCACTCCCACCACTCCCACACACACACACACACACACACACACACACACACACACACACACACACACACACACACACACACACACTGCATGGCAGTCCCATAGGACATCCACTGAGACTCCTTCCAATAAAGAGGATTATAGATTTTGCCCTGTGCACCCAAGTGTTTCCAATAAAATAACGGGCTTCCTCCTGCATAACTCATTAAAAGTTAAACCATCCCCCCCCTTTTCAGCGGAATATCACTGCACTGCTCTGCACACATTACAGCCTTTGCATGGAAAAATAACCCTGCCGCGTTGAGAGCACGAGCGTGCATACGAATGTGTGTACGTGTGTTTGAGAAAATTAGGGAGGAAGATAAGAGAAAGTGTGAGAGAAAATGTGTTTTTATCCTCGGAGGCCCTGCAGGCTCAGTGGTTGGTTAAAGATTTCTCACAAACGCGCACACACACAAAGAAACATGGAGACAATGCTAAAAAAAAAAAGGAGGGCGCAGTGAGAAGAATGTTCAATTTTCCTCTCCAAGGCGGCGACGGATGAAGAAAATACATATTTATGTTGACGCTCGACCTTAGCAGAAGGGGGTCTGTAGCGCTTGCTAATGCACAAATAAATGACTACACTTTTATTTTGTCAGGCCATCAGTCAGCGAACTAATTGTATGGATTTAAACAGACATCAAAACCAAAGTTTAATCGGAAGTCAAAACCTTATAGTTTTATAGAAATAGTTTCATTTCATGCCTAAAAATGGTAATACAAAACTGGTATTACAGTTTCATCGTGAGATAATTTCTCCAACGGGAAATTGCATTGATAAATAATACAAAAAAAACCCAACTTTAGCTTGACTAGTGATTGGCCAGTCCAAAACTCAAACATCTGAACTTTTTCTGATCACCACAGAAAGGGCATTACAGGTCACACTGAGAAGGACAATTTTTGGTGTGGAAGTTATTACTGAGGGACGTAGAATCAATGTTGCCTAATTCATTAGCAGTGAAGTTGTTTAAAAACAACCCTATGAAGGACAGAGGTGCGGTAAGAAGCTATTTCAAATGAAAACTATTCCTCCAACAGTCAGCACGTATCTGCTGATAATTCCAGTGGTGAGAAAACGAAAGAGGGTGAGACTTTCACCAGATAACACAAAGGCTTCAAGGTTAAAGCGAAGTTGCTCTGTTTTATCCTTTAGCTTTAGTGCTCTGTGGTTAGAACATGGATGGAAGATGAAGCATGCTGGGTTTGGAAATGTCTTTTTCGAAAACTTAAGAGGATCTACATTCTCTAGGATGTACACCTGAAAACTGTTGTTTTTGCCATGCTAGCAGTGCTAATCATGCCAAGTGCTAATGTAAGACGCTAAAAACACTTTGAAAAGTCAACGTCATCATTTCCCAGCATCACAGTCCAAGCACACATCTACATGTACAAACCAATGACTTTGCCAGATCTTTATTTATTTTTTAAAATAGCTCGTCCATAATCCAGAGCTAGACTGGAGAGAAATGTGTTGGGCGTACCTGCAATAATAAATATGTGCTGTACTTTTAGTTATATCTTTAAATTTTTTTGTATACCACTTTGGTTAACTGAAAATTGTTTTTAAATGTACTATATGAATTCATACAGTTGACTGATTCGTGAAATCATATTACAGGATACAACATTTTTGATTATTTTAGATTATTATTTATTATGATCTAATTTATTTATCCCTGGTGTGCACAATTTGTTTATCCATCCTTCTGGAAGTTTGAGCTTTAGAATACAAAGCGACATTAAATTTTACTTATCTTTTTAATTTCCGTTTCACATTTTGTTGAAATTCAAATCTTGAGTTTAAACCAAATTCGTGGTTCATGACTCTGGTTTTATCCTCAGAGGCCCTGCAGGCTCAGTGGCTAAACAGCCATTTACTGTTTAGCGATAAAACAGTAAATGGCTCATCCCAAAACATATTGCTGGACAAGGCAGTGAGAAACAGTTAACATCAATTGCATTTTGAGCCATATGGTGTAAAAAGCATCCTTTATACATACAATAAACATGCCTAACACATGGCCTAACATAACTATAACATAAAAAGCAATTAAACTAGAATGGTTATTATCTGTGTATGTGTTCCTACATTGAGAGGGAAAACTGTTCTTAACGGATTGTTGAGATTGATATTGTCCCTCAAGAATAGAATTAGGCTGGTGTAACTTTTCATTTTCACCAGTATCATGTCAACATCCACAAAGTTTAAGTATTCAGGAACTTTGTGATCTCACTTTGGCCTTCTGGGATAGTTCACTGAGGTAAACCAGTTTGAGCTTCCATGCAGTTTGTTCATTTCAACCTGATTCTGAGCAGAATTTCTCTGGACAGAGATATACAGAGATGTAAAAGAATGTTTCCATGACTATCAATGCATTCAAAGAGTCAGACATGATTGAGCAGAGTTAACCAAGCTTACAGTGAAGTGTTAACAGTTTATCATCAACATATTGTGTCATCATCTGGAAATAACAGCTATTGTTGTCTACACATACCAGGTTATTTATCACATTTATTCCAGGCTACAACATTTCATTATGTTAAAAGTAGAAAACATATCAAGATGAAACAAAGGGAGTGCTTTAATATCAGAAATCCTTGTTGATTTGGAAGCATGTGATTCAAACATAAAATGTGACGTCAAGGATCATCCATCATTGATCTAGCCATTGCTGTTATACGTCATACCCAAGTGTCCAAGCAACAATCCCAAATGTCTGCACTGGGTTTAACACAAGAACAACTAATAGTTGGACCGCATTTGTCTTGTGGTCTTGAGTAAACAAAGCTTTTAATCTTGACAAAATTACATCCTTATTAATGATACTATTTATGCTTGTTCCCTGACTCGTTACAATGGTGCGCCTCTTTCAATTAAACAAAGGTTTAACATGGCTAAGTGTTAAAAAACAAGGGGCAAATCTTTCTTTTTAAGTGATTGTGCTGTTGAGTTATTGATCAAACAAATAAAACTTTAGAAGGTACATGCATACGCCACATGAGCAATTGTACCACTCTGCTGTTGCTTAGCAACGTGATAACTCACATATATGCAGAATGGAGTAAATGTGACTTTTAAAAAAAAAAACAGTCTTCCTCTTTGTCTTTATTCTCTTGTCTTTTTTTGCTGTCTATTAGGCTGGATTCATATAAAATGACATAAAGCTGCAGTGTTGCACATTCGGTGGCTAAAAATAGTCCGAGTTTTTCCTCTGCGAAAGAAAGGGACAGAGTTGTGCCATTGAAATCACCTGCAGTAGATGGAGCATGTCAGCGTGTGACTTAGCCATGCTCTACATACCACAGACAGCAGACTCCGACAGGATGGAGGCCACAAACGCAGGAGGAGAGACGAGGCCCGTTTAACCTCTATGCTCTCTCTCTCCCCCTCCGGCTACTTTCCTCCTCAGTTAGAAAGGTTGAGAGATGAACTATGGCGTCCAACCAATTCAGCTCAGACTTCCTGTGCTCTACATCAGGACAGTTCAGATGTAAGCATTGCCATTTTAACCCACAAAGCACAACACAAGGCAAGCAGGGGGGGTGTGCTTTAAAGGTAAACTGTGCTTTTTTCTCATGATTTGTCATGTGACGTGGCCATTCGTCTCCCACAGGTCCTCTTCTAATTATTTAATCAGCTTGATCATCTTCCAGTACAGCTCAGGTGTGTGTGCTCATTCAGAGAGAGTCCAACTTAAACGCAAAACCAAAAAAAAAAAAGCCCAGCTGAATAAAAGTCAAGCCCAAACAAATTGCAATATTTTGCCTATGATGGATGTTTTTTGGGAATTAGAAGCTTTTTCTATCCCCCGCGTCAAGCTTTTGTGTGAGGTTCCAGCCAATCTTGTCTTGTTTTTTTCCTCACATCCTCAGCCAGCTCAGCATCACTCAGTGACTGTCTTGAACAGCGTTGTTTTTCCTTCTTCATATCATTTTTTGTTCCAGAGTAGAGTCATTTAAAATGTGGAAGAAAAAAAACAAGATATCCGTTGGAGCAGAAAAAGAGTGGAGAGTCAAATACAGGAAAACGTCAAGATTACAAGGTGATTGATTCCTAGAGCAGAAGTTGGTTGTGAAAAATAAACATCTTGGAGCCCACATCAAGGCAGTCTTAGTTCCATCCGTGACGTTCTGGTACTGGCAACAGACATGCACAGGCTCTTCTTTTGAATTTGGCTTTTGACTTCCATTTGGGGCTGCGCATTTGGTCAAATTGTTTCCTTGCAGCAAAAAGGTCCTGGGTTCAAACCCCAGCATGTTCTCCCTGTGCGTGGGTGGCTTCCTCCCACAAAAACATGACTCCCTGGTTATTTGGTCTCTCTAAATTTCCCAAAGGAATGAATGTGTGCGTGCATGGTTGTGTCTGCATTACCCTGTGATGGGCTGGTAACCTGTCCAAGGTGTACTCTACATCTTGCCAAATGACCGCAGGAGATACACTGCAAAAAGGGAACTAAAAGTAAGTCAGGTTTTCTAGAATTAAGTGTATTTGTCCTTGATTTAAGCAGGTAACTAAGGTGAGCTGCCAATGGAATAAGTTTTTTGCACTTAAAATAGGAGCAAGCCATCTCCATCATCTTATTTCAAATGCAGTATATCTAATTATCTTATTTTTGGGGTAAAAATACTCATTCCATTGGCAGATCATCTTATTTACCTGCTCAAATCAAGGACAAATTCACTAATTTCAAGAAAATTTTACTTAATTTTAGTTCCATTTTTGCATTGTAGGTACCAGCCACCCCGTGACCCTGCAAGGATAAGCGGGTGTAGAAAATGGATGGACGGACTTTTATTTATAGTTCTCCCCTCTCAGAAATAGAAGTAAAATAGTTTTTTTTTAGTTTTATTGTATTTATACTCAATCAGTAGGAGATATACCTTAGTATGATTGAGAGGAAATATTAACCTTGATTGATGAGTTCTCCCAGCTGCTTCTTTATTCAGGGGTCACCACAGTGAGTCAGGGCATCTTGCACAAAGACTTGCCAAATCAAGTCTTTGTGCAAGGGGAAAATATTATCCTTGATTACATGTAAGTAAACAACTGTTGGCTGATTAAATCTTAATTTTGACAAATACCAAAACTTCTTATTCCGTCGTCAAAAATGTGTCCTGAGATACCAAACCGATTTGGCAGGCTGGGTTTTTTTTAAGTGGGTATCAGGCTGAATGTGTTTTCTGGTTCTGAAATTCAGTTTGAAGAAGCCATCAAATCTGGTAGAAACATGTTGGTCTCGGCTGTCTCGGCTCTTCCCCGTGCTGGCAGAGACTCCTCTAAATGAGCGTTGCAACTGGTGGAAACCAGGGCACCGGCAATGTGCTCATTAGGACTGAGAAACAGAGATACGGGAGGTGGATGCTGCTATCGGTGTAACCGGGCGTTTTGGCAGGCCGCAGGCAGCTTGTTCCCTCTTTTGTTCCCACCACTGGACGGTGTAATTATCCGTCTTCTTTGTCCACAGCAGTCTGCTCCGTAATGAAGCCTCATTCCTCACTGTCCGTGGCTGTCAAACCGGTGCCTTCGCAGGGTGTGCCGTGTCAGACACATGAGCAGAGTTTAGCTACACTTGTGCGAACGCTGTTTTTTTTTTTACATCGCTGAGATCTGTGCTGAGATTTTGATGCCAAATGTGTTTTGACAGAGTCGAAGTGCTGCAGGAACAGCAGGGGTCAACCAATTATCTGCATGGCTGCATTTCAGAACTATCTCTCGTTGTTTCCCCAATTATGGGAATCAGGACTTTGTCTGATGTGATTTCTGATTAAACAAACTAATTGAAAACGTGCTTTTTGGCGCGGTTTGCTTGTAGTCTGTCCCACCCGCAGCTACAGGAAGAGTGATCGGTGCTGGAAAGGAGTAGAGCAATGAGAGTGAGTCAGAAAAGCACCAATGGAGTGAAGGCCATAGACACATCTCTACTAGAGAGATAAAGGAAACAGAGAATGTGGGAGAAACTTTCAGCCTTTATTCAAAAGAAACCCCCAGAAAAAGTTCCAAGTGGGCGTGCATCGGCGCTATTTAATGATAATTGCCAAACTCATTTTAGAGAACATGTGAAAGGGAGGATCAAACAGATTTCATTGGACGGGTTTTTTATTGGAAAGTCCTGCAGATAAAAGTAAAGAAAGTGTGGTGGAAAGGGCAAAAACCTAAAAAAAAAAATCAGTTCAGCCCTTCTCCTCCATCTCCGTCAGCATCTTCATGCTGTTTGATTTCACATGTAAATGCTGTATGTTTTACTGTACCGTACTTAATAAACCTGTTAATTTAATCACATTCTACCGTGTTGTGTTTTCATATAATAATGTGTGTGTTATTTATATGTGCATTTTTTAATTCAAAACCATATAACAAACAAACTTGCAGTGGTTTTGGGGGGCCTGGAATGGATTAATGACGTTTATTTACTTTTCCAACAAGCTCGTGGGTTGTTGAGATCTAAGAAAACTATTAGGTATAATAACTTCATAGAACCTCACTTTAAAAATCTAGCAAACCCTTTTTGCTTTTTTGCAGATGCTTTTTTCCCACTCTCCTCTCTTTTTCCCTCTCCCTTCCCTGTTTCCCTTCTATCAATCTTTTTTGTAGAATCTTTTTACATCTCTTCCTAACAGTAAATTAGTCAACAAGAAGACTGGTCGAAGGAGAGCCCTAGTGCCTGACGGGACATGTGCAGCTGGACACACGGTATAGGAGGAGGATTGTGTGTCTGTCCATTTTGGCCAGTCGAGGATGTTGAAAATGTGTTCAAAATTGGATTTATGATAACAGGATTTCTGCTTTTTGAAGCTGGTAGTTACCTTGAGTATCGGGAAATTCTGAAAACTTTGGCAGCTGTTTCTGCCCATGTCAAGGCTTCCCAAACTATATGAGGGATATGTCTGCTACCAGCACTCAGATTGAAATGCTTTGTAAGCAGAACTGCGGGTCAGCTGTGGTTTCTGAACTTGCTGGCAGAATGGAAATGATCTTGGTGAAAGCTGGAAGCTGGACACTGGCAGACTGGACACAATTCTTGCTGTTTTGGAATCGCCATTGAGAGGTACCAGTGAGACTTTAAGGCAGACAGAAAAACAAGAGTCTGCCTGCCCAAAACAAATGCTGCTATCCAAACTGGCTCCCCTGCAATCTTAATTTCTCCTGGATGTTATGTAAACAAGACGCCCTCTGACATCTGACATCTGTGACCTAAAACAGAGCGCAATGAACTGCCTCATAATGTTCCATCACTATCAGACTGGCTGCGAGAGCTATCTGCCACAGTTCACAGGCTAACACACACCTGATTACACTAAAACACACACACACACAAACACACACCACATCCCCTTACTCTGCTGCTTTTTGTTTTAGCTGCAGTGTCAGAAAGGTCAGATCAGAGACCTTAAGCTTTAGCTTTATGAATATTAACAATTAAGCTTTGAATTTTTAGTGATGAAGCTCGTTCCAGTGAAACAATGAAACAAAATAAGTTATTCTATTTGTAGCTTTGGAAAGATGGGACAAAATTACTTTAGATCAGAAATCCCCAATAATGTACTTAGCTTATTTCTTATTGTTAATAGAAACAATTAAGTCTTTCTGTATGGTTTGTTAACGTATTCAAGAAGTCTGGTCAATTATTTACTTGGCTTATTCCATTGTTTTTTCTTTTCCTATGTCTATAATGTTTTTCTGTTTATGTACAGTCCTTTGAATCATCTTGCTACTGAAAAGTGCAATATAAATAAATTTGCCTTGCCATTCACAAATAGCAATAGTCCGGTAAGAGAACCACATCTAATGGCAGTCTTGTAAATCCTGACATCTACCCCGACATTAACCCAACCCAACAGCCAGCTTACTATGCAACTATTGTTCCCGTTAGCTGTGTGGTAATACATGTAAAATACAATAATTTAGGGGTCACGAAAAATTAATCAAGACAAGATTGTAGCAAAGCTCAGATTTGCCATTTTGTGTGTTCATAAAGTTTTTCGAATTCAAAGAATGCATTTTAAGGAATCTGCAATCTGTGTACAGTAGGCATGGTTCCAAGTGTACGACGTGAAAAAATTGATTGAGGTTAACCAACATTTTCCTTCTTATTCTCTTTTTTCACCTAACAACACATTAGTAGCACAACTCCTCTTGACCTTTAGTATTTCAGTCACCAAAATCCATATCAGGTGTGGCCAAAAAAGTCAGTATTCACTGTATTCTCACAAAGCTTTGTGTCAATCTGTCACCCCATCTACTTTATCCTTCCTAAAGTAGTTCCCAATGTTCTCCATCAGATGATTTAAACCTGGCAGAGGCGGTCAGGTAGCCTGACGAGCAGTATGCGAGAACAAATGTGAACAGCTTCCCTTCTTACTTCAGAATAAGAGTCTCAGAGAGGAAATTTGTCTTGCACCGTAACACTATTATTTACAGACATAAATATTTATAAATTATTTACAGACATATATCTCTCCAATGTGAGATCAATAAAGCCTATCTTATCTTATTTTATCTTACACATATGCAGACATTAATAATGGATCAAAAATCTGAAAGCTGCAGATGTTCACCAATATAGAGTGGATCTGATGGACTGCAGAAATTAAGCTCACACACCTTGACACAGTGCACACATCACTGTGCCCCATCAGAACTTTAGTATGTGAGACAATTTAGCAATTTAACTGTATAGTTTCCACAGAACATGAACAATTTTGAAACATCTTGGAGCAAGCTGATGTTCCTTGCTGTGTCCATGAACGCGGGGCGTTTGCAACTCGTGGACAGGTTTGTGTCCTAATTTTTTCTATGTTAAGCTCTGCTGAACCACAATCTTCCTCTCAGGGAGTTTTCATCAAAGCCCCTAAAGCTGTGACAGTTTATACGTCGCCTACTCAGAGACAAAGAAGAGAAGAACTGAAAAGAAAGAATTAATTTTTTCATCAACAGAATATCAACGCAGTTTGTCTGCGGTGTGTTTAATGCCACTCTTTGAATGGAAGCATTACTATGACCTCAAAAAGCAAACAAAACTATCCTAAAAATCGTCTTCTTCTTTTCTTTTTTTTAACAAGCAGAAATCTTACGCTCCATTTTCAATTTTTAGCCCACATATCCAGCTGACTTGAAGCAACAAGTGGGCGCACCAACAGTACACTCCGGAGAAAACAACTGGCAAAACAACGCCACTCTTTCATGTGGCAGGTCGTCAAAAAGAAAGAAAAATCTTTGTCCATTCTAAAACCATAGCTAGAATGAACTGGCATTTGACGTGGACTTGCTGAAGGTTATAACATTCCACACCTATGACAACAATAAAAGGATAAAAATGAAACAAGACACTTGGAATCCAACACTTCTAACATGTTGGCCTTGATATTTGCTTTTCAGCATCAAAAAAAAAAAAAAACCCTGAGGAAACCTGCGTACTTACTTACTCACACAGCGAGGCTCAGAAAATCTCGTCTGCTGATGCACTGCAGATACTTCACACAGCAGCACACACGCAAACCACGCCGTCGCCGGATGGAAGTGCTCCTCACTGAGACGGTAATGCACTTGGCTGCAAATGGAAATCTAAATGTAATTCTCTGAGCATGTACCTAAAGGTGGGAAAGCAGAGAAACTGGCTGCTGCTGCTGCCAAAACACGCCTCCTGAACTCTTAAAACGCACAGAAACAACTCAACACAATTATTTCTTTGACCCTAAAATTAATCTGAATCATTTTAATCCAGACTTTATTGTGCTCTCACAGCATCTGCTACAAAAGGTGCGCAAAGACTGGGCGGGCTGCTTTTTTTCTGTTATTTTCTATCCTCTCTCTGTTGCTTCGATGCATGTTTATCATAAAAGGCATCATTTTTTTTTTATCCAAAACAATCTCTGGGATCTGTCTGTTTCTAACCTTGTGTAGTCAGCAAATGGTGACAATTAGTAGAAAAAACTGTGATGGCGGAAATAACAGGTGGGTGAAGGTGTTCTAAAAACCACCTGGAATTATATTGTGCCATCAAGCCATGAAGAATAAAATCAGACTAAAGTTTAAAGCTACTGAAATGTGAGACTTTTACAGGCCCTCGGGGGACTGTTCTCACAGCAGGGGCCACTGTACAAAACCCTCTGGCCAAGGACAACGCTCTCTTTTGCCCGCTGCTTGTGCAGCATCGGTGAGAACACTCTTGGCTCTCCTTGCCTGTGGACCCTCCAGGAGAGAGTTCTACACCGGGAAGACAAGCCACCCAGTGCCGGCCACATGGGGAAAGCGGAGTATGCTTCAGCCTCAAAAGAACGAACTCAGCCACGCCAGGAAGGCCGTGCGGAGGTCCCCGAATCTGGAGAGGCCGTGCAGAGAGGCCACGCCCCCTTTACAAACCGAGTGCAGTCCATTGGAGCCATTTAAGCTCATCCCAGGCCGGCGTTCACAAAGAGTTCCTTTCAAGCTAGCCGCCTGCTCGCTGCTCAGATAGCCAGCTTTACCTTGGAGTAATTCACTGCAACCAGACGCCCGTCAATTCATTGTGGTGTTCAAAAAGAGTGTCACAAAGTATAACATGAGTGGACTTAAATGTGGAAAAACAGATAAGGGGTAACTTTCATGGTAAATGGCTTGTACTTGTATAGCGCTTTAGCTAGTCTTGACAACCTCCAAAGCACTTTACACTACAGTTTAGTCATTCACACACACATTCACACCCTGACGGTGGTGAGCTATGTTAGTAGCTACAGCTGCCCTGGGGTAGACTGACAAAGGCGAGGCTGCCATACAACGGCGCCACCGGGCCCTCCGACCACCACCAGCAGGCAATGCGGGTGAAGTGTCTTGCCCAAGGACACAATGACAGAGACAGTCAGTGCAGGGGATCGATTCGGCAACCCACCAATTGCAAGACGAACTCCCTAACCTCTGTACCACGTCGCCCACAGCATAATAAAAAATGCTTCACAAAAGCCTAAATAACATGTTCTGTAAACAAAAGAAGAAGTACATTCAACTGCTCAAAGTATAGCATTTCTACAGTGCTTCAGTCTTTTGGGGACTTATCTGCAGTGTCTATGTGTGTGTGCAGCAGACCTGTCTTTAAGGAAACTCCACAGTCACCCTCTGTAGCAGCTACATCCCTTTACCTGCTGCACGTTTATCACTTTTATGTTTATCCGTACCCAAATGTCGTTCAATCGCAGCTTTCCCCTGACTGCTAACGTCAACGTTGCATCGACAGTGTGCAGAGGCTATGGAATGAGTCTTGACGACCTTTCGTTATAAATTCATGCTCTTTTGTCCATTTAGAATTAAACGAGGTTTTGCATTTTGGCATGATGCTAAATTTCTGCCAATGTCGTATGATGTAGCAGCACATGGAGCCTTGTTTACTTTTGTTAGACCAGATATGTTACTGCGTTGGATGCATTTTTTACACTCTATGATTGGATATTGTACTGACGCCCAGCAAAGATGAAAAAAATCTGCTCTTCAAGCTTAGTGGCCCAAAAAGGAGGACAAATATAAGTCCGGCTTGATGCTGCACCGTACGCCGGACAGGGCACTGAAAATCTGGACTGTTCGGCCTAAAGATGGACTTTTTAGTCCTTAAATACATTTTGTGGTGTACTCGGAGTCTCTTGGAGTGCAGAAGATGTGAACGCAGTCTATCCAGGTGTTGCGTAGATATCTTTAGATTCTTTTAAGGTCATAGTTTTCAAGACGTTAAGTTTTCTCGGTTTTCCATTACGTTTTTCCAATTACGTCACTGTATTTGCTGCGGAGCTGCTAAACAAGTTATGGAGGTACGTTTTAACCAATTTTGCGAACCTGTCATTTCTATTTCTCTGAGTAATTTTGTAGTTCAAGCTGACGGATGCTGAAGCTACATGTGGATAAGTCAAAATATTTAGTTGTTCATTACACCGTCCCCAAGCATTCTTCAAAAATGGCTGAATGGGGTGGAGTAGATCGTATTGTGACCTGGAGGGGGGCGGGGTGTAAAGTGCCTCCTTTAGATTTAAAGAGACCACACCAAAACGGGCCGTTTTCAGATGCACCTCAGAACAGGGGCGAAAAGAGTTCAATTCAATTTAATTCAATCTTATTTATATAGCGCCAATTCATGAAACATGTCAAAATCAATCAGATTATACAGATTGGGTCAGAATATACAGATTGGTCAAAAAAATGTCCTATATAAGGGAGCCAGTTGATTGCATCAAAGTCTTGACAAGCAGCATTCACTCCTGGAGAAGCGTAACCCTACGTACAAAGAGTGAACGTGGGAGTAAAATAGCGAGGAATTTAGAGCAAACCATTACTGTTCCACTTTATATAGACCATTACTGAATGATTTCAATGTGAAAAGGAAGGACTCAAAAGCATGATATGTCAAAAAAAAATCATTGCCCTCATCACTGTTGAGTAATCATGACCCACGGTCATAATGTTGTTTGAATTATTTGACTACATTGGATGGTTTTCAAGCATGAGGAGCCTCCTTAAGTTACAGTATCTCAGTCAGATTCAAAGTCAGACTTTGACAAGTCTCCTCCACAATCTTCCTACAATTAGCTTTTTTCTTCTTCTTCTTTTTTTTTTAGCAGTTCATAGAAGGGCTTGCTGGTGTTTGGTGTTTTTGGATCCTTTTCCTATTGCATTACCAGAGAGTGTTTGACCTTAAATGTACAAACTGACTATTTCTGGTAGAAAGCAGAATTGAATAATTAAATCCTTAAATTATGGAGTCATCCAGGTCCTGAAGCAGCAAAGCCACCCAGAGCATCACACTACCATGACCATTTCTGACAGTGGCCATGAAGTTCATTTTATGATTGTGATAGTTTAACACCAGATGTAAGATCTTTAAAAAAGATCCACTTTTGTCTCGTCACTGCTCAGAATACCTTTCCCAGAATTTTCTAACTGTGATAATATGATGAATTATATTAGTACGAGTAGGATGCTAATATAATATATATACTATAAATGTTGCTTTTCTGTTTTAAATACAATACATTTGATTATGTTGTGAATTTCTGTCGAAAATGTTGGTGTAAATACCATCATACTGTGGAACCATAGATTATTTACCCAAAGAGGCTTTCTTGTATCTGAATACATGGCTGCTTTCTGGGTGTAGTATTTATTAACCTGAGTTTGTTCCACATTTTTCATTCTTTTAAAATCATATATTCTCATTGCTATACCAACACATTTTTTATGAAAGGTGTTTATGTTGGTTTGCTCTGTCTGAAACAAAAGACCAGAATAAAAAAGGCCCTCCTGGATTCAAATCTCTTTGAGGTGACTGGTGGGAATGTAAATCAGAACCGACTTTCTCTCAGAATAAATGCGACAGCATGTCAGAAATTATACAACAAGTCTTATGAAAGAAATATTTTTTTGGTTTGTGCTCATTTTACTACTTTTAATGAGACCGGATGGTTTCCAGGATGTTGTGCTGCCATTTCTGGAGGCGTTCACAGACCACTTATATGACCAGTTAGGGAAACGAGTCACTTTCCATTCATTGATCAATAAAAATCCCAAACAGCTAACCCATGAGTCAGCATATTCTCCTCCTGCATTAGATGCTGCATTAGATGCATCGTCTCAGCTACAGTTAGCGGTTTAGTCCCTGCAGGATCTCTGCAACGGTATATAAGCCTGTCGATGAGAGCCGGCTCTGCTGCTTTGCACGAGTGAACGCAGTCTAACAGCTCCTGCCATGCACTAGAACCGTGCAAGGGAAATCACAAGCGGCAATGTAATTATTAAAGTAGACCGTTATTACCGCATTAATTGACTGAATCCATGCAAGGTGCGATCACTCCTGGCATTCAGACGGAACACTAGCCATTCCTCAGGAATTGACAGAGTAACAGATCCAAATGTGGTACGTCCACAAAGACCCCCACCATCATAAAAGGAAGGCACAAGTTTTACAGCTTGAGGCGGTGCGCGCTCCTCTGACTCTGGCCTTCACATTTAAAAGCATTAAGCTGCAGGGAGAGGAGAGGAGGAGAGCAGATGATGCATTTTATCTGCAGCAGCCCTCTCAGCAAACAGAAAAAGCCCAGGAAGAACAAACTACCCTCAAACACTTGGCCCCTTCAGGCATCCTAAGCAGACAGAGCACCCACCGCTGTCTAAATAGCTGAGAGTAGATGTAGCCAAGATGAATTAAGTATGGACTGTGACCACATCCAGAAGCTGTTTCAGCCACATTTTGGCCACGAGCAAATGAATCCCAGAAGACTTGAGCTGCATCTGTCTCTATCACATATGGCATTTTTATCCTCCCCATCTGAGCTGTGCCTGCAGTGGCCTCCTGTGCAGTGACATTCAGCTCCTCAACCAGAATTTACCGGCTCGAAACTCCCAATGAAGCAAAAGCCTGCTTCCAGTCTCTTAATTCAAATAGGCTAAACACATAAACAGTGCTCCTTATTTCATTTTAACATCGGGTGTAGTGGTGTCCCAACTTGTTGACACAATGGACAACATATTGACATTTAAAGAATTTGTGGACCACAGAATAATAAAGGAAAAAAACAACTAATAAAACTAAAGAAAAAATTCCTTTCCAGAGGTATACTTTATAGAAAAGAAAAACATAAAAAGGGTCTTGTATTTCACTCATACAAAATAAAACTAGTCTAAAGCCACAAAACCTCCAGAATCCTTAGAAAAATTATATATTCTCTAAATTTAATAAATACTAAATACATAAAATGTGACTATTTTATGGTGAAATCAAAGAGCTATTTTTATAGTTTTAGCTTTTAGAACACACTAAAGTAGAAATGAAGGAAATGTATTTCTAGAAAGTGCAAGGCAAAAAACAGCTGTAGACCTATAGACCAAAGTCATTCCAAAGATCATAAGCGTCATTCTGTTGTGGAGATTTTGTGCAGATGTTTCTTGAAATCTCACGTAAAAACTGCTAAAGCAATGTTTTAATCACCTTCATTTTTAAAAAGACAGCACAGATTTATATTATTTTTGCATAAAATTACTATGAGCCACATGCGGATCCACAGGCAGCGGTTGGGGATCCCTGGTCTAGAAAAAAAAGTTCTGTCTACGCTCAGCAACAAAAACAGGACATGGTCCACTCCTTCAAAAACGCAATGTGCTAAGCCAAGTTTGATGACTGGCGCACCCAGTGCTATGATTGTTTTTCCTTTTTATGAATTAAAAACAAGCAACACTAGTAAAGAAAAAAGGAACAGTTTGTGTTGAAACCAACATTTTACATTTTAGGACTGTTTTAATTTCTCATTGAAAATCTAGCTCAGGTAGTTAAAAAAAAAGTGTCCAACTGCATCAGGCGTCTGTGCTGGAGGGCCAAATCTGAACTATGGTTGAATTGTTGTTAGGGGCACCAAATGGTCTCTGGGCCACACTAGATCACACCCCTGATCTAGTGCTTTTTGTCACGAGCAATGTGTAGATTTCTACAAAGAAAAGTGGTCTTAGTTATTTCAACACTTCCAGATTTGACTATCAGGTCTGTTTCTTTTTACCTTGGCATGATAATACAAATAAAGAAAGAAATAATTTTCAGGCTATAATGAAAGAATAGAGCTCAGTCAAACAGTATCTCAGAAGTGGGAACCAAACTTGCCGATACCTCCGTCAGCAGATAAACAGCAAAGGTTGAATGCATCAGAAGCTGGGCTACACTTCAACTCTAGATAATTTAAAGGAATAATCTTACATTTAAAAAAGCTTAGTTAAGAGGATAAGCTCTTTAACAGAAATCATAAAAGTCAACATTAGTACAGTGTGAAATAATTGGCCCTTTCTACTGAATGTAACAATTATTGGGTTTGCCATTTGTTGTGCAACAATATATCGTTTTGGCTCTGAATACCTATGCAGTGCCAAATAAGTGCCAAAGGCAATGATTAACTAAGTGAGTTATTTTAATCAAATAATCAAATCGGGGAACCATCTGATTATCAGGCATTATTAGCCAGACAGCTCTGAGGCACTGTAAGTTATTGCTTTATGAACCCCTGCCTTTTGAGGTAGTTAAAGGACTATATATGAATCTACACACTGTCCTTATACAGAATATACAGAATAAATATATACAGAATAAACACACAATCTCTCTGCTAAATACAATAATTTATTACCTAAATAATTCAACTTTCACTTAAAATGCTGGTAACTACAGTGTTAGCATTAGCAAAGATTTCAGCTAATTCAGCATTAGCAGCGGGGATAACAGAGACACATTTTAGCACATGCCTAAGGACTGTGAGGACATGCACTACTTCATGCAGGTTAGGAGATGAAGGGAAAACATTGAAAAATCGGAACAAGCTCACTTCACAGGACCTTTTGTGCTTAAAGCACTCGGTGAAAAAAGGATTGCGGTAGCCTTAAAGCACAACTCAGAGCAGATTATGTAGCATCAGCCTCAGCGGCCTAATTCACTCAAACAGTTAAGCACCACCAGCAAAGCGGCACACAATGAAATCAGCAATATTTAGATTGGTTCATCCTAAACCAATTTTCTCTGCCTAGACACAGCGTCTCACTGGGAAACGGTTCTGATGAACGGGAGAGAACGGCGAGTTAGGCGGGTCCAAAGAACAGAGAAGACACGGCTACTGCTTCTGTTATAGCGGCTGGCGCTTTGTAATTAGAGACAACGCTTTTCTTCTTAGTGAACTGTTGTCTCAGAGTCCTTTCTGCAGATGTTCACGCAGTTAGTTTCAGGCGGCTAGTCTAATCTCCGGCCAACATACAGTCGCTGGGTAGGCCATGCAAACAGAAAACCGTACTCCACCAACGTTGCAGGCCTTTATTTGGCAGACAAGAGCAAGACATTCACATGCGTATCTTCCCCCGTGCAGCCTGTGGAGAGCTGCGGGCAAACAGGAAGAACTCTGCTGCTTGCCAGGTTTTTTATTGCTGTGGCATTATGAGGATATCAGCTGTGAAACTCCTCCTTCCTGGGAGTTCTCATGCATTCTGGGATTAAGAGTTTTTAATAGTCTCTTGTTTTCTGTACGCATTCCAGTCCCTGTTCCTCCCATGGCGGGGCTGCGCACCTTGTGTTTGCCATTGTGTTTTTTAAAACAAAAATCGACAATATCTTATTAATTATTTAAATACTGTCTACTACACTGTAACTGAAATATTTTTGGAAGTCTCACTAATTTAACTCAATCAGAGCCTTTAATGGTCTTTTCCTGAGGTGTAGCGATAACATGAAACAGCGGCCCATTTCTCTCGCTGCTGTTCAAATGAAAATGACAAGAGAGCATGAAACCCCCTTAAGGCAGAGGCCTGGGGATTTCCATCCAGCTCTGCGTGCTACTGGCACTTTGATTGGAACTGTGTGCTTTGGGCAGGCAAGACTAAGACTGAAACTCTCAATAAACATACCAGGTGGACAGCAAAACAGGCTTAAACCTGAGGCTACCAGACAGCAGCTCAGTGTCTATGAAATCGTTTATACTCCTATCCAGGCATATTTGTCAAATCTGGCAGGTTTTTGTGTGAAACAAAGAACGGATATTCTGCAAAGCACTTCATGCTCAATATCACGTAAGGTGGAGGATCTGTGATGCAGTGGGCCTTTTTGATTTTCCAAAGGGCAAAGGAGGTTAGTTGCAGTGCAGTTAGTTTACAGTCACTGAACTAAATGAGTCATCTGAACACTATAGTCAGCGTTTTCTATTTTAAAAGCCGCAAAGTATGCTCCGCCAAGACAGATTACTGTTTTGCACATATCGACTGATTTATTGGCAGGTCAATTGAATCAGTCCACCTCTATTTGACTGTGGGTATGATGTGCTTTTTATGAAGTTTTCACAGTAAATATAACGCTCATCATTTCTGATCATTTCTTTCTCCATTTGTAGATATCTTTTCACTGGAGTTTCCACGCTTTAGGCATGTCTTTTTAACCACTACTTGCCAGATAGATACCAGTAACGTCCTCTAACATCTGTTCTTGAATTTCTTTTGGGCTGTTTCGCAATCTTTTAGCCTATTTCATGCTGTCTGACAGATTCTGTCGAGGGATTTCTTGATTTCAAAGGTCAGGCAGTAATCGTTCTAGGTATACCAAAGAGTAAAATGAGTGTTATTTCATGATCAATTCATTTCAGTTTCGTTTATTTATATTGCGCCAATTCACAACATGCCATCTAGAAGCACTATAGTCAATTTATTCTAATCATACAGACAGATTGGTTAAAAAGGTTTTCCATCTAAGCAAACCAGCAGATTGCATCAAGTCTAAATAAATAAGTATGGGACACTAATATTTTCACAAATTGTTTGGATAGCTCAGAGCATAATCAGACATTTGTTAAAACATGAATAAATGATGGGGATAAATGCTGTTTTCATCCTAACTCTTAATCGCAATTAGAGTTAAAGTCAGAATTTGGTGACAACAGTCCCGCGTGGACCGGCAGATTCATTAATAATAGCATTTTGTGTTTGTCGCTGCCCCGTTGTCGGCTGCTGCCTCAGACAGAAGGGAAGTTAAATCCTATTTCCTGCTGCACTCCTCTGCAGCTTTCAGCACAAATCAGATTTACTTGAAGTGTAGCCAGAAAAAAAGAACACAAACACACACTTAAAAAAAAAAAAAGGCACGACACGCATGCGCCGCTGTGTGAATCAGACAGCGATTCTGTCACTGCCGCTCTTCCCCCCCCTCCGGCTGCTTCCTTCATCTCGCTGATGGTCGAGGCTCCTTTGATGTGCACCCGCTCAGAGAGCTGTGGCTGCGTGTGAGGCTGAAACCATGCAGGCTGTTAGCAGATCAACCGGCAGAAAACGGACAAAACTCCAAATGACAGGGCCGTCTATAAATGTGCACATTCGCCCGTCACAGCAAACAGCGGCTGACTTGATTAATCGTCTGCTAATCAACTGGTTGCAGCAGTTCTGGCGGAAAGTAACTGGACTTGTATGCAATTATTAGCTGGGATGTCGAGATTCGATGCGAGGTATCGGCTCAGCATCGCTGTCTGTGATCATGTCTGAGGCACACCCAGCGATTCTTGTTGTTTTTCCTGGATAGTTTTAGAAATCAAGCACATGGCTTGCAAAACTATAGGCTGCACACATAATTTAGTCAATCTAATAAATCAGTATTCTTTAGGAATATAAGTGACTTTCATCCTTTACAGACCGGTACATTTCCCAGTCAACAGGTCGTATCGAGACAGAGACAAACATGCTAAAGTTAGCCTTAGCGATTTACCAGAATGCTCTGGATAAAGACACTATTTACAGGAGTAAGATGAGTTCATTTAAGACTGGAGCTGCATGTATAGAGTCAGCTACACCTTTAAATAAAGATACAGCCATCTGCTTTAGTTGACCGTTATATTAGCTTAGAAAGCATGTTAAAGCCAGGCTGCCGCAGCATTTTAGCTAAATGGTAGGGTGACCAGACGTCCCCGTTTTCCGGGGACTGTCCCCGTTTTGGACCACCTGTCCCCGGCTAAAGCTGTCCCCGGAAATGTCCCCGATTTTACCGAGGGGGAAAATGTGTTGCGGTAGCTGGTTGCGCTGCTGATAATATAAACACGAGGAACAGAGCGCACCACTAGATGGCGGTAATGATCCTTTTGGATGTCAGATGCCATTAAAACACGAAGAGGAAGAAGAAGAAGACGAGCGCACCACTTTTAAAACAGAAGAAGAAGAAGAAGTGAAAAGTCATCAACTGGTGGCAACTGATGGGGAGCTGCTGTGTTATGGTAAGTGTGTTAATCGATTCATTTTATTTGGATCAAGCTGATCCTGTGAGAAATGTTTTTTTTTTTTCCAGGTTAAAAAATAATCAATAAAAAGTAAGACAAGACCACGAGTTGCTGCTCACATGAGTAAAAGACACTCAGATAAAATGTAACAGAATGATTGAAAACTCTTTGTAAGGCGCTAATCTGGTATGCTGGTTCTCCAGGGATCAACAAGGGTTCTTCTAAAGATGTTTTGGAACTGATTGGTGACCTTTAGTTTATATTTCAGATAGTTAGTTATTAGTAGAGTTATTACAAGTTGTTTTGCTGATTTATGGTTGTGATTTATGAGCATAGACTTCCAGGCTTAGGTTTAGCTTTTCTACTGCTCAGTTTGGATTTATGAAAGTTCCTCATGAAAAAATAGGAGTCAGTAACAGGAAAACTGAATGAGAAAATATTTACATGATCTGAGAACGATGGAGGAAGAGATAACTGCCTGTTTAATGTTAATTTATTATGTTGTTTTTGCTTGTAGCTCCTAGTATTGTGGTAATTAGCATTTTGTGTATTTAATCAGAGGAAATAATAATAATAATAATAATAATAATAATAATAATAATAATAATAATAATAATAATAATAGGACATTTTCATGTTGTACAATCTAATGTTTTTGGAAGTGATTTTAAATATATAATGTCTCTGTTTTAGAATAATGTAAGATTGATACAAGAGGAGAGAGGAAGAAGATAGGAACACAGAAAGGAGATTAAATGAGAGTGGAGGAAAATAGGAATATTGATGTAAAGAATGATTGACGAGAAGGGAGAAATATTTACTTAGAGTATTAATAAAGTTCAAGTGATAAAGCTCTGACATGATATACTCAGGTTTGAGCTGAGAAGCCCAATTGTCTGAGGATATAACCTCTTTCTGAGTCTCTGCACTGAACATGAGTTTCACTGCACTTCCCTAGCTGCGGCAGAAAGATGAGGCAGTTTAGTTGTATTTTTTTCTTGTGTTTTAAAAATTTCAGTTCTGCACATAATATATCCTCTTCTCCTCTTATTTTATCCAGACCTTTGGATACCGTGGCTGATGGCTCTTCAGACACAAAACGCCTTGAAGAAACCAGAGATGATCTCATGTTAGCTGACTCACTGACCGGAGTTAACTCACCTTAAAGGATCAAACAATATACTCACACATCAGCTACTACCATACACATACACATAATGTAGTTATACACACTTTATGTAAGTTTATACATGCTAATGCTGCACTACACACACAATCACTTGCATTCATGTCAAGGGGATTTCCAAGTCTGTGCCTTTGTTTTACCTCACATCACCACAATCCATTGGACAATGTCTTGTTCCAAACAGGCTCTATGCACTATGTGCTCTATGTGCTTATAGCCCATTATGGGAGAAATCAATCTGCTTTGTGATGCACAGAACCCTTATGTGGTCAGTTGACAGTAAGAAACATGTATCACCCTTTACCAGTGGACCTGACTGCTACTTTTTGATGTTAACGCAGAAAAACCTATTTCTCATAGGTATGTAGACGTGAACAGAATGAGTATTTGTTGCAGTTTTTTTAAATTTGGGGGACTCTGTCTCCACAGACAGCCACAGGCTAAATGTTTGTATTTACTGGTTTTTCTTTTCCTCATGTCACTTTCCCCTTAGGGGGTGGCAGAGCTCTTTGAGCCCCACAAAATTGGAAAACCCTGCTAACCACTCTGGACCCCTCCACTCCCACTCCCACCACTTTGCCCCAACCCAGAGACACAGTTCTAGTTTCTATTAATAACACTATTTATTGATTTTATTAATCTTAGGATGCACTAAAGGTCTGGAGAGGCACATTCCTGGCTTTTACACTTGATTTTTATTGTTTAAATATTAATAAACATGTAAAAATAAATGAAACCATTACTGTCCCCGTTTCCTAATTTCATCTTGATTAGATGTATTGATTTTTATCCACGAGCAAGAAATCTCCCCAGATTTGATTTTAGAAATCTGGTCACCTTACTAAATGGCAGAAACTTCGGTTTGAGGAAATATCTGTCCAGAGCTACGGAAAGGAGAGACTGCAACATCCAGCACATATCTGCTGAGTGACTGAAATGCTACACATACTCATGAATGTCATGTAATACTTTTGGAACACCGTATTTTATTCTATGACATAGGCCAAATGATGCAAAAATGTATCGTAATATTCAAGCACCACTTTATTATCTCATGTTTTTGTCTCAGATTTGGTGCAGCCAGGAGTGAGGAAATAACAGAACCTAACGAAAGCAAGATGGGGAAAACTCTAACTAAACTAAGAAGGAACAGACACAACAGATCTACAGAAATAATAGGAACATCAGCTAACCAGACAGACACCAGATCCAACAGATACGAGAATATGTATTAGCAAATACTGAATAACGGAAAATAAAGATCCCCGGCCTTAACAATACTCAATGTGACAACACAGACAGACCGTTAGGATCCCCAGGGAGCCACCATAAATAATTAAACCTCTGGGGATCCTGATAGTCTATGATAAAGAAAGTGACTTAACTGCATGTAACAAAAAATACCTTAAAGATTAAAGTAAAGGTATCAATTGAAATGTATACTCTGAGGACAAAGTTGGGACCCCCTAACGTCTTAGTATTACCTGTCTGACTGAAATAACTTCAGTGAGATGCTGCTTGTAGCCAATTACTGTCCTCCAACATCTGCCAAGGGAGTTTAGGTCACATCGTCACTTTTAGTTGGAAGCCGTTTAAGGACTTTCTTGCATGTTCATTCTGTTTTAAGTCACCCCACAGCATCTCAGTGAGATTAAGATTGGGGCTTTGACTAGGCCCTGGAATTTCCATTTCCTTCCATTTTTTTAATACCCAGCCAGTAGTACTTGGTGGGTTTACTTGTATATTATGGGGTCATTTTAATGTTGCAGTGTCCAGTTCTGCTTCAATTAACTATCTAAAGTTTTCCTCAGGCCCACTCGGATAATTGGTAGATTTCATAGTGGATTATTTGAAGGTCAGATGCCCAGGTCCTGCTGCAGAGCAGTTTTGTGTTTAGTTTATGCTACTCAAGACTTCTGCTTGAGTAGCATAAACTGAACACAAGAGCAATACATTTTTGACTAATCTGTCCAAAGAACATTATTCTACAGTTCTTGATCTTTGTCTACGCTCTCGCTAACAGAATTTTGTCCAGGCTTTTTTTTTTTTGTCTTAGAAAGCAAAAGGTCCTTCCTCGCGCACCTCCCAAAGAAGTTAAACTTGCGCACCCTTTTTTCTGATTGTAGAGACATTCCCTTTCACATTACCAGCAGCAAGAGCAGACGGTGGGCCCCAGTGTGTCCAACACATTCAGCAGCAACCTGGGTTTGCTGGAGACCAACGAGTGTATAGTACCAGACGTATGAGAAGGTGATGTAGCAACAAATTTTACTTCAAGTCCTTTGTGTTATTACACAATTATCCATGCTGGGTCGTAGAGAGCCTGCATCTATCTCCAGCAGTCATTGGGTGAGAGGCTGAGTACACAAAACCGTAGAAACACTATGCAGATATGCAATAGAGTGTTACGAGGTTCAGTTAATGTCAAAATAGTGAAACATTGGGGGGCAATCAGAGTTTGTTTTGTGTTCTTCAAACAAAAGTATGTATATATATATATATATATATATATATATATATATATATATAATTTTGAGGTTTGGGAAGACAGAAAGACTGAGCTCAGCGGTGTTGAGTGTTTTACTCAGTAAATAACACTGTTTAACCTGCTGAAACACTAATGTACAAATGGGTTGTGAGAGTCCATACCCATTCAAATATGTGAAGAGCTGCAGTGCGAGTCTAAATGCTAAGACAGCTTTGTGGTTAGAGTGACAGTAATGACTTTGTCTCCATTAGCACAAGGAGGAGGAAGAGTGGGAGGTTCACTGAGGTTAATGCTGGTAACATGTCCGCCTCTCCTCCAGCCACACTCTGATGGTGTCCAAACAGGAGGAACTGCTCTGATTACAGTTCTGTGCTCTTTGTTTAAAAGAGAAACAGTGCGTATGGTTGCCGCATTGCTTCTCATAACCCCTTCTCAGAGTTGGTGCTGCACGTTTAAATGGATAGTTTGTGTTGCTAAATTGGGACTGTGAAGATTAGTCAAAAGTCTCGCTTGCAGAACCCAGTAATAAGAGCAATTTCACTTAGGAGAAATTCTTTCAGGGGAGTCATGGGAACCAATGCTCAGAAAATTGTAGTTCCTAGCAGTTTAAGAAAACGTTGTCACTGCTTTTGCATGATCCAGTTACCTCTGGTTGGACTCAACCTTAGGGAGACATTAAAAAGCTTTGTCATCCACGGTGAGAGTTTGTGAGAGTTTCCTCTACGTTGAAAGGAATCACCAAAGATGGTTCAGATATCTGGTCAAAAGGCTTCCTGCTCACCTCCATTTGGATTTTTTTCCATACAGTCTACGCTGGGAGGAGACCCAAGGCAGACCTAGAAATTGCTGGAGGAACTATATATAAAAACTGCTCTCTCATCCACCCCTCATACTCCTGAGCAGGTGGATGGTTCTCCATTTCCCAAGCTCCGGTCCTCTGGCAGAGGCCTGGGAGCTTGAGGGTCCTTCTTAGGATCTTAGTTGTTCCTATTGCTCTCTTCTGGACTGAGATGTCTGTTGTTTCTATAGGTGCCTGTTGGAGCCACTTCTCCAGAGTGGGGGTTACTAACCCGAGTGCTCTGATGACCACAGGCACTAATGCTGTCTTCACCTTCCAGGCTTTTTCTGGTTCTTCCCTGAGCCCTTGGTATTTCTCCAGTTTCTCGTGTCCTTTTTTCCTGATGTTTCCATCACTGGACGGCCACATCGATCACAACAGCTGTCCTCTGCTGCTTATCAATGATCACAATGTCCGGTTGGTTGGCCATCACCATTTTGTCTGTTTGTATCTGGAAGTCCCACAGGACCTTGTCTCTGTCATTCTCCACCACCTTAGGAGGTGACTCTCATTTTGACCTGGGGGTCTCCAGTTGGTATTCTGAACAGATGTTTTATCTATACTATACCAGCCACTTGGTTATAGTGTTCCATGTATTCCTTCCCTGCTAGTATCTTACATCTTGCTGTGAGATGCTGGATGGTTTCTGGGGCCTCTTTGCATAGTCTGCACCTGGGATCTTGCCTGGTTTGGTAGATCTGGGTCTCTATTGCTCTGGTGCTCAAGGCCTGCTCCTGTGCTGCCATGATCAGGGCTTCAGTGTTGTCCCTCAGCCAAGCCCTCTCTAACCATTGGTAAGATTTGGTCACATCAGTTACTTCAGCTTTCTGTCTTTGGTACATTCCATGCAGGGGTTTTTCCTCCCATGATGATTCCTCCCATTCCTTCTCTACCAGCTTCCATTGCCTGAGACATTCACTGAGCACTTTCAGAACTTGCCTTACTCATTGCAGGTATTTGGCTGTTGCTGGTTTCCTTGTGGCCTCTTCATGGTTGCCATTTGCTTGTGGTATTTCAAGGTACTTATAGCTCTCTTCAACATCTGCTATTATCCCTTCTGGGAGTGCAATACTCTCTGTGCACTGCAAAAACGGCTCTAAAAATAAGTAAAATGTTCTTAAAGTTAGTGTATTTGTCCTTGATTTGAGCAGGTAAAAAAATATTATTTGCCAATGGAATGAGTATCTTGACCCCTAAAATAAGATAATTAGACATCCTGCACTTAAAATAAGGCGATGAAGATGAGTTGTTCCTATTTAAAGTGCAAAAATCTTATTCCATTGGCAAATAATCTTATTTACCTGCTCAAATCAAGGACAAATACACTAATTTTAAGAACATTTTACTTATTTTAAGTTCCGTTTTTGCAGTGTGTGAATTACCTTGCCTCTGCTTGTCACCATCCGGCCACTTTTCTCTAGCCCGAATGACATTCTGGTGTCCCTTCTGTAGATCCTGGTGGTGTGGATCAGCGAGTCAATGTGTCACTCACCCTTAGCATACAGCTTGATGTCATCCATGTACAGGAGGTAGCTGATAGTGGCCCCATTCCTGAGTCGGTATCCATAGCCAGACTTATTGATTATATGGCTGAGGGGGTTCAGGCCTATGCAGAACAGCAGAGGGGACAGAACGGGGGAATCGGTATTGACAGACGTGTGTTATTACCCTGCCACTGGGAGTACACTTTAGCTGGTTCAGTGCTGAACAGCCTGTTTATTCTTCTGGCCTCTATCTCCTTTGTGTATCTCTTCAGCCGGGCAGCCAAGGCTTGGAGTCTTTGTTTGGCGGTTTCCAGAGCCTCAGGTATGGGCATCTGCTTGTATTTCTGGAGATTTCCCTTTCTGGACGCACCCTTCTGGAGTTCTGACAATTGGCTGACTTCTCTCCATGTGGCCTTGATTTTAGCTTCCAACCTTCTCTTACAGGGTGGACATTGTCCATTCTGGCCTCTCTTAACATTACCTTTGCCAAGCATCTCAAAGATCACTAGTGCTGTACTGCATATCAGCTCATTGGTCTCTGTGATGGTCATAGTAGGGATTGTGTCAGTGCTGTATTCACATCATCATGGAGATCCTGTGGAAGGACTTCATTTAGCTTCACAAGTCGATGACAGAGTTGACTAGCCGTGATTTTATTTCTTATGTCAGATGTTCTCACATTCAGTTGTTCTTGCATCATTGGGGCTTGGTACCCGATCTCTGGGGTATTGACTCCCCTATGTGGTTGTGGTCGCTTGGTAGCATCCACCTGGGTCTCTAGTTGTGAAACTATCTCCTGAATCGCCCATTGTGAAAGCAGCTGCCGTTTGTGGATGTTGGATCACCATGTTACTAGCATTTTTTGCTGTTAGCCTACACTGTGGGTATCGAAGCATCCATGTGTCCCACGGTCTTTTCATGTAACCCCATTGACTAGGGTTGATGGAGTAGTAACATTCCAACAGTGCCTTATTGTCTTCTCTAGTCCATTGCCTTCGTGTTCCAGTAGCCCATTTGTCATCAAGGTGTCCTGGTTCCTCAACACCCGACGCAGACCTTGTTTCACCGGGTGACGTCTGAGACGGTATGATTCTCTGTTTATTCTCTCTCATCATAGGAGGTAATGAGATTACATCAACCAACACAGACATGGCAGTTAAAGGAATGCTACCATCAAGAACTCAATCAAAAATAAATAAAATACAGAGAAAGAGTTGTAAAAAACTAAATAATACAGCCTCTCTAAACAGAAGGACTAACCAATGATAATTTCTTTAATTCTCCACATTAAAATCAGTGTATCTGCCATCATAGGTGGATCAATGTAAGGAGAAAGCATGAGATCTGATCTCTTTGGGGTTAACAAAATACATTAGCTGGTAATGCTTTTGCTGCCTATTGTAGAGTCAGTTGACTGAGGTTTTATTAAAGCATGAACCCACTATGTATTTCTGTCTCTATCATCAATCCAAGTCTAGATCTACCCGAGCCGTGTGTCCCCCTGTGTTAGAAATATGCCGACATTAAATAACTAGTGTCTCATTAAGTGTAATAAGATAATTATTCAAACTCATCAACATGTCAAAAGGGTTTGATGCTGAAAGCGAGGAATTTTTCCTCAGTCGAACTCCAGTTTTAAGAGCGTCTGATTTAGAAGATATGTGGAGTGCAGCTTGAAAACATCCATCTGCAATCTAAGAAACACATGCATTTGTGATTGTGTGTGTGTGTTCAGCCTAGACACTGTCCTGCTGCTCACTCTGGGCTGGGTGTGATTCTCTGAGTCGGATTTCAGTGACAGCCAATAAGAACCAGCTGTGAAGAGAGATGGAGGGGAAAAATTGGTTCAGAGCCAGAAGTCAGTCTGAATGCTGGGTCTTTAGATCAATACCCAGCTGGAGACTCTTCTCTCTCTCTCTCTCTCATCTCTAACAAATATCCTTGTGCTGACCTTAACCATCAGGGCAACCATGGCATTTAAAATTCATTACATTCACTTTTGTTCAAAAAAATTTAACTCGCCACACAGACCTAACACATACGTAATTCATTCTCCAAAGAGAGTGAGAAAAAATAAAGGAAATTGATATTTAGTTCTTATTTTCATGATCATTCTAATTCTGAATACTAGCTGGTAGGTAGCACTGATCATTGATCTGTTTCCCTGAAAAGGTAGAATGCTTGACCTAAACTAACTGGAAGTAATACATTAGAGGGACGCTGGAAACACTAAGGACAGAGTTCAATAGATTTGTATATATTTTATACCATCGAGTAAGATCAAATATATAAACATTTTCTGTCAGCCACAAGGTTGTGAAAAATGTTGTACAAGAAATGGCTGTAAACATCTCCATAGCCGTCATTGGATTATAGTGGCGGCTTTGAATTGTCGTTTCTGACACCATATCTGAAAACGCATGTGAACAACATAGCTCAGATTGACATGTAAACGTATATATGAAACCAACCTTAAATGTAATCTTTTTTTTTAAAACAACACCTACGAGTTAAACACAAGAAGTAAATCTAACACATATGGTAGGCACATGAGTTAAAGAAAAATACGCTTAAAGAGAAAGATTAAGTTTTCTGAAAGGGATCCTACTGAACCCTGAAGGTTGCAGCCAGCACCTACTGGATACTGGGTTTACTGAAGGTAGGTACTTCCTGCCTGCTCTTAAAGTTATCTGTCTTGTTTGGAACAGGAATTTGAAATTAAAACTTCCTGTGTCGTTGTTTGCATAATCATATATATGATCAGGCAAATCTGCATACCCATCAGTTCCTACCCACAGCTTTTAGCAAAGCCAGAAATGACTTATTGCGGACCGATCTAAGAACCACACATCCTGATGTTAGAAACAATGGACAGAACTTTTCTGTCTGAAGGATTAGAGCGTTGTGGAGTAAAAAGGCAAAATGTGTCTCTTTGAAGACTTCACCGTTTATCTCATTGCACTGGTTTTCACTAAAGTGGATGTGGTAGAGCTCAACGTCTAATGGGGTGGCAGACAATGGGCGACAACTGGGGCGTACACACCCCTGTTTAGATGTTAGGGGTTTTTTTTGTGATTGATAAAGATAAGACCAAGACAAATCGTTTCAAAACTATTTCCACCTGTGATGTTCAGATTCAAATTAATTTTTATTCCGATTTATTTATTGCTCCATTGCAAAAATTACAAAAAAAACACTTTCTGTCATACATTTCCCATGAGCAAAAGGGAGCAGAAAGACGCTAATATCTTATTTTGTCTGCCCCTAGTCAAAAAAACAAAATAACTTTGCTAAGCGGCTACAGCCAAAATATGTGACGATTGCCCTGTAACATTCAATAAAAAAAACAAATGCATCGATTACAGGAAAATGTATCATTAAAAGCTGCAACAACCTGGTTCCACAAGTGTGCAAACCCTTGATCTATTAATTTATAGATAGCTCTTCTTAGAGTCTGTCAGCATCCCACACTTTTCACCTGACAATATTTACCTCCTCTACCTTCCAAAGGTTGTCCACTAAGTTGCATGTGGTGAATTTTTCCTTTTGTTGCTTTGGATGTTCACAGGGACTCACTTGTGATGCTGAAAAATATAATCCCCCTTAACCCCCTGCTTACTAGCAGCCACCTGAACATTTTGGGTCAGAAATGACTGGTACTTCTCAGCTCCAAATCATGCAAGTCATTCCTCAGAGCATTATGCTGCCACTTCCATATTTCACCGAGGATAGAGTTTTCTTCTTCTGATGTAAACTATTGTTTTTATGCAAAACTTTAAGATTTTTCCAAAAAGTTCAAGTTAGTTTTAAAGGAGCGTTCCGCAAGTTACAGAGTTTTTGCTCAAGTTTGCCCCCTCTGGCGACAAGTTGAAATGACACCAGTGTTGAGCACATGTATGGAAGAAGAGGAAAAGCGTCTGCCGCTGTGACTCCACAGCTCTCTTGTTTAGAGGCGCAATGTCTTCTAAAGTAAGAACTTTATTAATGTTGAAGTAAGCCTGTGTTCTCTCGCTAGTGCACCAATGGCAGCGGAGACTCAAACAAGTAGCCAGGTGAAACAGAGCGCACACTTCGTCACACCCACATGCACTCTCAGACAATACAACCCGAATCACTTTCTCATGAACTGACTATTGGAGCATATAGGGCTAACTGTGGTAAATAGAAGAAAACAAAAACGTATTTTCACGTTGGGCAATTATAAGGGTATGTATGGGAAAGACGAAAAAATAACCTTTTAACTTGCGAAATGCTCCTTTAATGAAACCATAACATATTCTATCACAATGTTTTAGATGATTTTAGTCAGATTGTTTTTTGAGTCCAAAGGTTTTTGTGTTTCAATTCATCCCTTAAATACGGACATATGGAGAACACAGGAAAATTATGCAGAACACTAACAGCACTTGTCCGTATCGCCCCATATGTACTCCAATAACCGAATACACCATGGCCTTAGCCTATAGGAGGCACAAAAAGGAAGAGCAACTGCAAAAATTGCTTAGTTGCAGACATTGCTGCAGATTTGTGCAGACTCAGTGCACCCTCAGTTGTCTTCCAGCCGATGTCTGCCTGAAGGGTATCCCTAAATGTGCACACCATGTGGGTACCCATTCCCCCTCAGAGTCCAGCGCAAACAAGCTAAAGTTATCTTTGCATATCAAAACATCTTCCGTTTCTGTGTGGGCACCGAAGCATTCACTGGCGTGTTCAACAGCGGGTCAAACAAACAAGACGGCATTAAAGCATACAGCTGCAAGAAGAAAAAAAAGTGTTGGTACCCAAGTAAAAACGTCGGATGCAGGAATGAGAGACAAACCGGTGAGGACTTAAGTTAAAATGGCCGCATGAATGCAGGCATTTATTTGCTTTTTGGTCTCCACAGCATGAGGCGACTGCCAAGATTGTGTCGCTGCACTGTTTTGTGAACCGGGGACACACAAACAGAGAGAGCGAGAGAGAGAGAGAGATGCTTCCTAGCACAAAATGCTGTTGGAGGCATCTCTGGTGGGTAATTCTTCCAGCGGTGGAACACAGCCTAATGCTCCCACCGTATCTGAAAATGCCACCGCAATTAGTGACAGACGTCCCCATTGAGCTCTGCAGCGTGGGGTCAATTAACGTTTGTGAGGTGGTGTGGCAGAATCTGCAAAAGACATGAAGAGGACGGATAATCGCATTACGGAAGCCAACAGGCTGCTGTTTGCCACACAGTGTAATGAGATGCAGAACATATAATCACAACGGGAGAAGGATGAGGCGCTTTTTGCTCCAGTCTGAGGACTGAAAGAGGATTTTTGGGTCTGTGTGCTCAGTAATGGAGAGTTTGTATTTGCCTCGGCCACGTTCTCACCAACAATCCAAAGGGCCTGAGAGAAAGCGAAGTTGATGCTGTCGTCCCCTCAGCCCTCATACGGTACAGCCAACATGGCGGTCAAACCAGACAGACCTCAGGGCAGAGCGGTGTCAAATTCTGCTGCACTGACTCCGGAGCTGATATTCGGGCGTCGCACCATCGTGTCCGCTCATGATGTAACACCGGCTGTTTGCCTGCCAACAATAGAGATGCTGTTTGTTGATGATGATGAGTGGTGTCTGTATAACCATCGCCTCCTGGGAGTTATTGCCTTAACGTTACTCATTCCACAGAGACGGGGACCCGACACCGAGTCTCAGTCTGGATACTGACGCTGCTGTTTGGCAGCGGAAAGAACTCATCCATGAGCTCAGAAGAACCGTTTACCAGAATATTAAAAACAAGAATGATGTGGTGAAAATGCTGGAAGCAAATATACACACACCAGCGTCAATTCATGGAACATTTCAGTGACGGTGATGTAGAGAATCCTTTAAAACTATATTTGCTTCAGTGCAACACTTCTTGAACCTTCTGCGGCTATCTGGCTCTTGATTCTGCCACTTCCCAATTACTTTGTGCTCAAACTCTCAATTTCCAAGTCTCCTTTAGCAAGAAGGGAAACCCCTCTTTTTCATCTTTTTAGAAAAGGATTTAGGTTGGTGCGCAATATTAGATTTTCACTGTCTGATAACCTGAAATTGGGGAAAAAAATACACCATGGTTTCACAGTAATATAACAAAATGTTCAACAAAAACGATATAATTGTATTTAAAATAGAAAAACAACAATCATTACATTTCTTTTTCTAAAATGTGTATTTTATCACAGTTTAAAAAATGCTGGCTATGACATTTGTTATCCAGTGACATGTCTGGTTTACACAGCTACATAATTGTGCCGATTTTTCACGTGATCGTGCCCTTCTGACAAGCTTAAAGAAGGTCTGATTATCACGATGGCTTTAAAGATAATCTTCTGAGATATTCCTGCTGTGGCTGATCTGACCTCAAATCGGGGATATTCAACATGTTGGATAGTCTTGACCCAATATCCTAGCATGTGAGGTCTTCCCCGAGGACAAACGAGCACGCAGCCACATGAAGGTGGCGTGGAGCCAATCAGAAAGTGAGGTGATGGAAAGATGGAGTGCATTCTAAAATACAGAAAACAACAACAACTTCCATGACGCACCAGAAAACTCCAGAGGACAACAAAGATGGAGGCGTTGTCGATGTGTGGCAACAAGGCAAATGTTTGCTCAACGTTTTGTGTAAAGCATATCATGTTGTTTAATGTGACACATGTTTAAATGTCCACGAACTGTCGCTGTTCCTTTGTCCTCGTCGGCCATGTTTCCTCACTCTGAGCTCACGTTTGATCGCCAGACGTTTCGCAAGATTTCCCATCTAACCTCTGAATGTCGGTGAGTAAAATCTGTTTGCGTGTGGCGTGTTGTGGTCGTTGTTCCGACGCACCGTACACTGTAGTACCAAACCTGTTTTATCTATCTTTTTTTTTTTTATTATTGTAATTTTTGGCCTTTCGCAGGTGTTGAAAATCAACACGCAGTTTTCTTGCCGTGTGAAACCAGGCATTCAACACACATACGAACAGGGAGTGTTCCCAGTAACTCTGTTTAAATTTACAGTTTACGCATTTGGACATGAGAAAGACTGTCTGAAGACGTTTAGGAAAATCAAAAACCTAACTCCAGCTTTTTTTTCACCGAGTAGTGAGAATATTTTAAAGCCGGAGTCAGCTAAAATTGTGGAAAAAGACTTTTCAACAGATGGACCCAGTGGTATGAAACTAAAGCTAATATAGAATTAAAAACCTACTGAGTTATATGGAAGTTTTTAAGTAAATATGCTTGTTGCACTGCGTTTTTAAAGCTTTTAAAGATGTGATGGAAGGTTTGTAGGTTTTGAAACCATAACATGTAAAATACAGAGTATACACATAGATACAATCGGTCCATTATGACAGTAACTGGTTTAAAAGACAAGCTACCGCAAACAATTCGATTTTCAATTCAATTTTATTTATATAGCGCCAATTCATGACACATGTCATCTCAAGGCACTTTCCAAAGTAAAATTCAATCAGATTATACAGATTGGTCAAAAGAAATTTCCCATCTAAGGAAACCCAGCAGGTTGCATCAAGTCCTAACAAGCAGCATTCACCCCTCCTGAAAGAGCGTAGAGCCACAGGGAGAATTGTCTGCATTGTTCATGGCTTTGCAGCAATCCCTCATACTGAGCAAGCAAAAAAGCAAAGCATAAAAATACACAGGCTGCAACAACCTCACAGAAACCCCTGGGGGTCAATTCGTCACACCGTGGACAGATTTCCAGTCTATCACTGGATAAATACAGAGGCGCATAGGACACACAACATGGATCTTGGTTGGACACCCCTAATCAAAACAATAAAGCATGCTTGCATGAGATGAACATCCAAAGTCCACAGAGAAAGGCTGTGGTCCATGATCTGAACCCAGCAGCTTAACGCTGTGAACATATAGCGTTCTCCATCAAGACACCCTGCTGCTCATAATTTAGCATATCCTTACCAAAAAGCTATGTTAAGAATAATTGCAAATCAGACCTTTCCACAGACCAAAAAGGGCATGAAATAGGACCAAATAAACACGTTACGCAACACAGCTGACAGTCGGGGTCGCTGCCCTGGATCTTGCACACACAGCAGTTACCAGCCATCGCTTGAACCAGTCCTCGAGAAATTCCCTGACACCGAGTCCTTTGTTGTGTACTCAAAGTGTTGAAGGTCAACTCTTCAGCTGGTGCCTGAACCGGATTCTTTTGACATTTACTGGATTTCAGAGCAGGCTGAGACCCCTGCACATGTTAGCAGACTTTCTGGACTCAGTGCAGTAAAACAAGAATTTTTTATAAAACACAATCTATATTCACAAACACAACGACGCCTCGGCTTCTAACATTAAACGCAACAGATTCCGCCATAAACCGAGCTCTGACATTCCCCCCCGTTTCGTTTTCCCAGCTCCCTTCCTGTCAGATTAAAGGCAGAGTTTGTTGTTAACGCTCCCTGAAGCTGCTGCCACACTTTGCTCATCGCTGTGGTGCTGAGGACGTCGCCCTGGTGACGCGTTACCAGGAGCCTCCTGTTTATGAGCCAGGATGCTGAGCTGCTTAGCCTTAAACATTCTGCACTGAAATTTAAAAAGGTACTTATGCTTTTACACAGCCAATTGACTGTCTTTATGCTTCGCCTCTACAACAACGCAGCGCTTTTATTGCACGGTTTATTTGCTTGCTTTGCTATTCTTTTTTCTTTTTTTTTTTATACAAGGGGGTTAAGACTTTACTCGAAATGTGATGATTGACAGTTAAAGAGAATGTCTTCAGGTAAGTTTTCTTTTTTTTGGTGAAAACTTTTTTTTTCCAACCAGATCCTCCAACATCTGCGGCATGAACACACAGCATGTGATGGCAGGTGAATAATGTGAGCAGAAGCATGACAAAAAGGCAGCTCTCTGTGTTGCTGAGGGGTCGTCAAGGTGACTCTACAGCAAGGGCATCCTCCACACCACCACAGCTGATCCCCCCCCCCCTCCACCCCCACCCCCATGCCAAACACCTCCATCCCTGCTTGCTTTCCTGATCCCACCACAGCAGCAAACATTTGACAAAAGCAGCTTTGAGAGATGCAGCCCTGCAGGTGCAGAGTGGAGCAGGGATAAGGGCTGTAATCCAAATCAACCAGCTCCTTTAATTATCTTGAGGATTTTTTTCTTTTCACATTTAGGGGAGATGTTGTTTGGTCACTTTTATTTTTGCATCCATTTGTATTTTTTTTTTCGCCGTTTTATGTCTTCAAAATGTTAAGTTGCACTTCGGAGCAGAAATCAGTTTACTATTGCTTAACTGTGAGAGTGTCATTGTTTGGCATCCCTGCTCTGTGTGCGGAATAAAGACAACAGCGTGCGGCCGCCGCATCAGAGATCAACACCTCTTGTTATTTGCATTGCATCAAATAAAAAATGTAATAAAAAAAATTTATAAGTGAAAGCGATAAAAAAATCAGATTCCGAGCTTTTTCATCCTCACTTCAGGTTTTCTTGGTGCATAGATCTGGGCTCTGCTGATGACTCTCCAGCCTTCCAGTAAAAAAAGAAACCACTCAGCCTCTCTGATAGCAGCGTGTCACCGATCAGGAGAAATAAATAATAAATAAATAAAAACACAAACCTGAGAAATCCCAGCAACCGGCTCCGGTCCCGACACCAGCTCCGGAACATCCAGCATCCGACGAGGCGGCTAATCCGTGAGCGCTGCTGCTGGAGCTGGACACCGAGCCTCCGCGCGTCTCCTTCCTCCCAGCCAGGCGTTGTGCTGCGCCTCAGCGAGGAGACACCGAGCCGCCGCAGCTGCTGCCGCCGCCTCCGGTACAGAAACCGGGAACCCGAGGGCGCGTCACCGACACGCGTGCACGGCGGTCCGGGTCTGGCGGTCAGTGAGCGGGTACCAGTGGAAGCTGGGACTGAACGGCAGCTGGGCTGTATCATCAGGCTTTTAATGAGTGATCCATCAGCTCCTTGAAATATTAGCCCCCCCCCGCCCCCCCTTAATTACACTATAGACACCTGGATGGACAAACTGCCCTGCAGAATTCAAACATTAGAACTATGTTACCGAGAAGCTGCGAGCCAACACCAAAGCAGATGATGACTACATTATTATGAAATAGGGGGGGGGGGGATTAAATTTTTTTATATATATATATGGTTGATTTGCAATTCTATTCCTCCTTTTTTACTCTGATGCCCCTAAATAGAATCCAGAGAGCTGAACTAATTGATAAATGAGTGGAACCTTTGACCATGGCAGTGAATAAACAGCATAAAGACGACCAAGAACAGATCCCATCATTTCCCTTCTCATTCACTTCCAGGCACAGCCTTAATGTGGGTCTGTCACATAAAAACTGAATAAAATACATTCCAGCTGTCACAAGATGTTCCATCATGGGGACATGGAACATTTTGGGGCAACAGTGGCGTAGGCGTTAGGGAGTTTGTTGCCGGTTCGATCCCCCGCCGCGACCGTCTCAGTCGTTGTGTCCTTGGGCAAATTGCCTGCTGGCGGTGGTCAGAGGACCCGATGGCGTCAATGTATAGCAGCCTCACCTCTGTCAGTCTGCCCCAGGGCAGCTGTGGCTACTACACCCGTCAGGTGCTTTGGGGTCAGCTATACAAGTTCTTCATGGTGGACCATCATCGAGACTAGCTTGCTTGCCGACCCGCTGTCCCTCAATGGTCTGAACGTCTCTAGGTTGGGTCCTTTGATTCAACCACTTTAGGATGGCATGTTGAGCTTACCGGCATCACTTTAACTGAGGCTGTTTCCCTCAGTGGAACGTAAGAAACTGGTTGATTTTGTCCAGCATCGTCCTTATTAGAATCTAAGCTGGATCTTGTAAACAACACAGTTTGACCTCCAGTCTCACCTGTTGTTAAAGAAGCAAAACCCTCCTTTTGAATATATAGATTCAATTACATTTTAATTATATATAGTGTCACGATACATGTCATCTAAAGACACTTCATATCAAATCATACATATTGGTCAAAAGTTTCTTATCTAAAGAAACCCAGTAGATGGCATCAAGTCTCGACAAGCAGCATTCACTCCTCCTAAAAGAGCGTAGAGCCACAGGGACAGTCTGCATTGTTGACGGCTTTGCAGCAATCCCTCATGCCGAGCATGCATGAAGTGACAGTGGAGAGGAAAACTCCCCTTTAACAGGGAGGAGAACCTCCAGCAGAACCAGAACCAGGCTCAGTGTGAACGTTCATCTGCCTCGACTGACTGGTGGTTAAAGAACTTCGCTAATGTACATGAGCTTTAAGTTGCTCTGAATCATCTGTGTTGTGCTGTTATCTTAGCACGTAGCAGAGTTATGTCTAATTTCAGCGTAATTCTGACAAACTTTCAGCGTAACCGCTCGTTATACTGTAACACGTTGGCAGGAACCTTTCCGGTATTAGTTACTGGCTTGTTATGCTAATTTACCCCATTCAGCCTCCCAGGTATGTTCCATATTATTCAGCCGGTTGTGGATGCAGCTGTATAATAATATGTATGAATAAGTTTGCTTACCAGATTAAATGCCAGTTTTAAATAAATACGTATAGTCTGGCGCGACTTAGATTTTTGTTTCCTGTTTATCAAACATTTTTTGACAGATTTTTTGACTTATATCCCAGAGCGACTTATAGTCAGAAAAATACAGCAATTGTTGACAGACAAATTTAGTGGCACGGGATTTTATAGAGCCTGCATCCCCTTTTCCTATGCCTTAAAATGGATTAATATAAAGTCTACTGGATACATGTCAGATTTCTCTAAATAACAGCAAACAGCATATCCAGACAATTCAATGCACCAAATGCACCCATTAATGAACAAAAGCAACCTAAACAGACATACAGGGCTGTGTGTTTGCCCTTTTGTCACATTTGAATGTTTCAGACCATCAAACAACACGTAATATCTAACTACGATAACCTGGGTAAATACAATATGTACTTGTTAAAATTAATTATTTACTATTGGGTCGTCCATAAACAACCTGGTTCCCTGGCTATAATAGCTCCATGTTAATTCATGAATTAACTGTGATTAACCAAATATCTGCTTCGATTTCTTTTGCAACTTCCAGGCAAGAATCTGCTCAAATTGAAACTGTCCGACAGCTTGATATAGGCCGTAATATGAGAAACATTGGTCATGTATCAGCTGGAAAATGGTTACAAAGCCACTGTGAGAGCCATTATCCACAAATGGAGAACACGTGGAACAGTGGAGAGGAGCAGGCACGCTGATAACTTACCCAGGAGGTCACAAAAAAAACAAACTAAAACATCTAAAGCGCTGCAGGCCTCACCTGTCTCAGTTAAGTTCAGAGGTCATGATTCAACAATATATGAGAGAGACTGGGACAAAATGGCGACCATGTGAGAGGTCCGAGACCCAAACCACTGCTGACTGAAAATAACAAAAAGGACACTCTGACATCTTTCCCCCAAAAAAAGATAAAATAAAATAAAAAAATTATTTTTTTGGAAAATATTCTGTGGACTGACAAGACACAGGAGGAATTTTTCTGGAATGTATGTGTCATGTTACATCTGGTGTGAAACAAAAAGGAAATCATGACATTCACACATGGTGGTGGTAGTATGATTGTTTCGGTTTACCTCGCCTCTTAAGCCTGGGCAACTCACCGTAATTAATAGAACCATTCATGTTAAGCTTACTTGGGTTATGCAGCAGGAGAATGACCTGAAGCACACCAACAAGTCTGTCTCTTATTGGCAAAAAAAAAAAAAAAACACAAAAAAAAACAAGGTTTTGGGGTGGCCTAGTCAAAGTCTAAACTTAACGCTGATTGAGATGTTAAGGCATGATCTTCAACAGGCTGTTCATGCTACTGAAGTTGTTTCCACGATAAGATGCAAAAAAAAAACTAGTATAAAAGTAGCAGACATTACGTCTGCCGTGCTCCTGCTGCTAATAACCAGCAAACTAAAAGGCGTGGCCTTCTTAAAGCTCCTCAGAAAACAGACATTACTAAACTTAGAGAAGAACACATTCGACATGCGTTGTTGGAGCAACAATACAGTGGAAGGTGATAACTATGAGGCTTGATTCCTGATCAGCAGAGCATTGTGACCTTTGCAGGAAAGATGGCAGCAAGTTTCAGTCCCAGAGGAAGCTGTGGTGTGGGGCAGCAATCTGGAAGCACTTCCTGCTGCAGCAGCACAGATGTATCCCCGCACTAAAGCTGAAACCTGACAGCTAATGCTTGGAATACGATCAGACTTGGTCCAGATCACGGGTTATGGCAGAGGACGGAGTTGGACTGTAGTTTGTATGCATGGACGTTTAAAAGCACGACCTGGACGTCTTTGAAACCTGAAAATGGGTATTTGCTTCCCTCTGCTGGTCGTTTGGGAAATGGCACAATTTCCTGCTGACTGTCCCCTTGATCTGGTTTCCTGTGAAGGGCTCCCTGATCACAGGTTTGAAAAGTCCAAGTTATACAAATTATTCAACCAAATTATACAGATAGGTCAAAAGGTTTCCTATCTATTGAAACCCAGTGGATTGCATCAAGTCTTGACAAGCAGCATTCACTCCTCCTGAAGCCCCAGTGGACCGTCGTCTGCATTGGTGATGGCTTTGCAGCAATCCCTCATGCCGCCTGCATGCATCAGACATGAAGGAAGAAGGCACCGTAATCTGATGAGCTGTATGTCCGCCATGGCAGCATCGGGATGTTTAGCATAAATAGTGGATTGCACTGAACGGTAAAAAATTTCTGAAGGAAAACCTCTGGTCAGCAACAAACGTCTGAAACTAAGAAGTCGAGATTTCTTCCTGGTTTCAATTCAGCAATGCATTTTGCTCATGTGCATTAGTACTAAAACACGGGTTGTTAGCGAGAAACCACTGAAAGGCCATGGAATGTCCGGCTCAAAATTTGTAATTCAGCAGATTTGCTTTAATGATTTGGAGGAAAATTCCAGCGGTTAGCTTAAAGAGAGAAGCAAAGTACAGCAGGAGGCGTTCAGCTGCACCTCCATTAAAAAAAAAACCCATAAAGATTCACGACAGTTACTCTATGGCTTAGTGACCCATTGCATCTCTGAAGTCAGATCCCAGTTCTCAACACATTCATGATACTTTGGATTCTTGTTCAATGATTTTTTTAAAAAAAGCCTTGAATTCATGCGCCTTTTGACTGAACCATTTCACCTGAGAAAAAAACAATTAATTGTGATAGGAAAGATGCAGAGAGAAAAGCATATACTTTGCCCAACACACCAAACCAGTTGCTTGCAGGAAGATAGACTTTTCTGGAAGGTGTCGGGGAAAAGTTTGGAACTAATGTTCAGTAAAGTTTTGTTCCCAAGGATAATAAAAAAAAATTGCTTTAAAGAATCAAGAACAATCACATCTATTAAAAACAGCAGCGAGTGAGCGTTGCACTTTTTAATTTTCTCCTCCTGTATGAAAGATGTACAACAAATAGTCAAAATCTCTTGTTTGAAAATAAATGTGATTTTTTTTTGCTGCTTGTGTTAAGCTTCTAGGAGTTGAACTGCTGTAACTGCTGCGAGTAGCATCAGGGGCCCTCAGGACTTCATGTTGTTGTTGTGCCAAATAATGGCATATCACAGTGCAGTGCTGTGATATGCCAGCGATACTTCCTGCTGATCTCATATTACAAAGTCCTGGTTGAAAACCTAATACGTTCCTAGTGCAGTGAATGGCTTACTGCTTTCAGATGATATTTAGAAACAACTCAACCTGGAAATGTCTATATCCAAGGGATTAAGTGGTATATTAGAGCAGCAGCCCTCAAACTGGGGTCCCTGGATCCCTGGGGGTTTGCGAACAACGGGTTGGGGGTCCGTGAAACGCACCCGGTCGGGCCTGAGGAGCTAAGTAACATTATGGGCTAATCTTTAACTTCGTCCACTTCATCAAGTAAAGTAAAAGCCAAATCAGCTAAAATTAGGAAGTATGACATCAGTATTACATCGAGTTTGCCTTTATCGAGGGGATCTAATCTCCACCAAATCTCTAATGTTAGGTGTATTTATATATATATATATATATATATATATATATATATATATATATATATATATATATATATATATATATATATATATAGACTTAGACTTTGTTTTTTGTCATTTTGTATGCACAGAGTGCATACAGAACGAAATTTCGTTTTCATACAGCTCAGAAAAATTGCAGTAACTCTACAGGATACCTTGTAGTGATTTACAGTACAGGATAAAAATGCAGTAATAAATTGTAGTCAGTTACAGGATAAGTTTCAATTGACTTCCGGATAAAGTGCAGCAGTGAACAGTAGGCAGTTGAAATGTAAACAAATGTAAACAAATGTAAACAAATATTAAGTAAGTTTCCAGTAAAGTGCAGCAGTGATTTAACAGTAGACAGTTGCAGTGTAAACAATGATGCAGTATATATACATACATATTAAAAACATACATAACTGCTGATGATACAGCCTTAGCCAATGGAACTCCAGCGCTGTGTAACGAAGAAGTTTGGCTGAGAAACACAGCCACATACACGTTTTCAGTTTGACTCACTTCACAGAACCTCATTTGAAAAAAAAAAACTCTGAGCGATTCTGCTGAAGCCTTGTGTGGTGAAACAACATGGGAATCAGGCGGCTCCTGACGCAGAAGGGCCCCTAGTGGAGCTGCAGGTCGCAGCGGATAAACTCAATAGAAACTTTGCAGAAGTAAAGAACACATTATTTGTCAGCCACCTGCTCTACTGTCAGCCATTAGTGCAAAGTCACATCACCAGTGAGTGATCGCTGCAAAGCTATGGACAATGCACAATGAACAATGTCCCTGAGGCTCTACATTCTTTCAGGAGGAGTGAATGCTGCTTGTCAGGACTTGAGGCAATCTGCTGGGTTCCCTTAGATGGGAAACTTTTTGACCAATCTGTATAATATAATCCAATCTGTATAATCTGATCCAATCTGTATAATCTGATTGAATTTGACTTTGGAAAGGGCCTTTAGATGACATGTGTCATGAATTGGCACTATATAAATAAAAATTTATTATATTGAATAGTCCAAAACAAAGAAGCCTCCTGCTTCTTGCCACATAGACTCCAATGGTCTCTTCCAGCGATGACTCAGCTAAAATCCTCGTTGATATCTATTTCATCAGATCATTCGTAGTCCCCGCAAATATGTTTACAGCTTCTACTGTGTAATTGTGCCACAGACTTTTATAACCACCAAATAACCCGGGGAAGTTCCCGCATCCTCCCGGCCGGGCAGGTGAGACGGGGAGGTCGACACGTGAGCCCTGCGTGCCTCAGACCAGGTTTCCTCATTCTCAGAGGCGCTGAGCAGCTCAGACCACTGGAGGAGTCATGTGGCGAGCCAGAGCTGCAGGCACGTCTGCAGCAGGAGGGATGTTACGTGCTTCAGGGCTTCATTAGCGAGTTACCATCACGACAAATTGGTTTGCAGGATTTTTCTTTCCCCTTCTTCCGTGATGCATTTTGTGACCGCTGCATTCATCTTTACGGGAAGTTCTCTTTGTGTTCTTCCCCAAAGCAAAGCAACGGGAGCTTTGTTAACTTTTGTGGGGAACTTGAGTAAAAAGTCCACTGTGAACACAGAACAGTGGAGCTATATATGCTGACACACATTACAGCGTGCGAGAGGTTAAAGGCCAGAGAGACCACGCAACCACGAGAGAAACAAGTGAGGAATTATCTTAACTGGTGCCTTTGTTGAGTTTTTTTCCCCCACATGGTCAGGGACAGGGGCGGTTCTAGACAGGGGCCAGCAGGGGCCCATGCCCCTGTAGAAATGGTCCTGGCCCCTGTACTAAAGACATAAGATTAAATACACTTCTCATAATTATTTGCAATGGCAAAGAAACCATTACTGATTGGTTACTTTGACCAATTTTATTTTTTTACCTATACAGTTTTACTCTAAGAATGATTTAAAAATTAAGATGTTTCACGTTTAGCTTTAGCCGTATTGAGTTGGGGGCAAGTTTTCAACTGCTAGATCAGGGGTCTGAAACTTGCAGTTCCAAATCCACAAGTGGCTCACTTAATATTATTACACAGTTAAATATTGCCATTTTATTGTTTCATTTTTTGTTCTGTGCCCCTGTGAAAAAAACACTGGCCCCACCTTGGCCCCCCTGGTAAATTTGGTCTAGAACCGCCACTGGTCAGGGATAAACATGGTCAGGCACAATACTCCAGGTAGGCTGTAGAGTTGAAATTATGCTTAAATGGCACAAATAAGCCAAAGCATGCCAATACACACACAGCCCAGATCAACATTAATACAAGGATGGATCCTTGCTCACCGTCTGAATGCTGCAGCTCTGTCTTCCCAGATAACGAGGAGCCAGTGAGCCATTTGAGCTCCTGTTGTCTTTACAGCATGTCAAAGCAATCCTGCATGCTCACTAGATAGTCCTCTCTTTTTTTGGACCATACGCTGCAAACCTCAGAGTTTTTTTTCGGTTTTTGCAAAAATCCCAGCAAATCTGCACCATTCTGTCACTTAAATCCTCTTTTTTTACCCAGTATGATGAGAAGTTTGAACTTCAGGAAGTCACCTCCGTGAAATCCGAATGCCTAAAACGCACGGAGCTGCTGCCGCCTGATCGGCCGCGTCAGCCGGCAAGCGTACAGGAGTAGTGATCCACATTACCAGGACGAATCTGTGGAGCCATCCAAGAAACCTTCACGGTGTGAGCAGATACGCTTTACATCCGTCTGCTGATGATATTAGCCACAGTTTGCAGTGCTGACACTCCTCGGTATAGCTGTTTTCCATCATGTGAAATGGCTTTTTTTGCACGAGTCAGAGTTGTTACAAAGCTATAATGGAGACACTCATCTAAAAATGCATTAGTGCCTTTTTAGATGAGTCATGCACCCAAACTCTACACAGCTCTGTTTGTTTGAGGTGTGTTTGAACAGAGGAGGCAGCCTCTGCTTATGGAAGGCAACTGAATGTGGAAGTGTGGAACCCCGCACTTCGCTGCCTGGGAACCCCGGTTTCCACGTTCCCTGAATGTGGAAGTGGAACGCCGGGGTTGGGTCCAATGTCTATAAATCATGTCTCAGTCTGACTTTTCGCACGCACGCACACACAAATAACGTCATGCATGGAGCAGGTATCGACAAGTCAACATTGTTGTTTCAAAAGCTTTAAACACGGTGCAAGAAAAACATCGAGGCTCCGATGGCCTCCCTGAGGCCCTCGAAGAGCTTGCAACTGCAAGGCAAGGCAACTTTATTTCTATAGCACATGTCAGTACAGAGACAATGCAAAGTGCTTTACATGATTAAAATATAGGTAAATAAAACAGAATAAAAGCAGGCGGAAAGAAATGCATAAGCAAAACAAAACATGGGAAAATAGAAACTAAAAGCAAATATTAAAAACAGCTAGGCTACAAAGTTGAACTAATGATGTTTCAGTAAAAACAGCTTAACTAGAACAGTCGAAGGCAATCCTTAACAAATGTGTTTTTAATCTTGATTTAAAGGAACTCAGGCTTTGAGCACTTAAGAGTTATCTGGAAGTCTGTCCCAGTCAGATAAGTGGAGCATAGGAACTGAATGCTGCCAAATGTTGCGCAGATAAAACAGTTGCTGTGCGTCCCGGTTTGCAGCAACATGGTTTTTAGTGCTTTGCAAACTTTTAGTGCATTAATTAGGTGTTGCTGCCACAGTCAGCAGAAGAAGCAGGAAACCAGCGCAGATAAGAATTTCCAGCGGCTGTGCGGGCTTTCCAGTCTGGGCGGAGCGACGCGGTGCAGGAAGTCCTCTGCAGCCAGCTGTGCTCTCTCCGCCCGGTAAACGCCATCCTGCCGCTGCCAGCAGCGCAGCGTGGGCCAGCCCTACTTAAGGCGGACCGGGACCGGAACACAGCCCGCTTTTTACGCTGACTGAGCGATGGCCCTGCTGGTGGATCTGACCCGCTGCTGCAGCAGCACCGCTGCCTGTCTGCAGCAGGAAGCGGACTCCCACGTCTTTCTGCTGTACGGGAGGACTCAGCGGCGTGGAAACGGTCTCCCGGAGCCGTTCCCGCGCGCCCACGGGAGCGTGCACGTCCTGGACTCTGGCTCCACCGCGGAGTGTCTGTACCGACTCAAGCGGACCGTGGATGACCTGGACCTGAGCTCCATCAGGGTCTTGACCACGGCGCGGGGCAGAGAGGTGCTGCTTCGGTACCAGGAGATGCTCTTTACCGCCGTTTATACCTTTGATTACCAAGTGACGCCGGCTGACAGGTTTACCTGCTCGTGCTGCGGAGGCCCCGCCCCCGCGGACTCACCTGAGGTTGATGTGGGAGGAGACGTGTCGGCCTTTCTGCAGCAGCAGCCCGCTTTGAAGGGCGACATCAAGGTCCTGAGGTCCACATTGATCCCAGGTGGGTTACAAGGGGTCCCAGCTCATTTTGGGGGGATTTGGTGTCCAGAATATGTGTCCAAGTGTTTTTGACATTCCAAGTTTCACATATAGGAGAAATTTTCAGAAAGATCTCTCTCCACGTGGCAAAGTTGCCGCCTTCTCACCAACACTGACTAAAAATCCAATATAACTTCCTTTCATATGAAACTTACAGCCTCTGTAGAACAACAAAATAATAATTTGTTGTTTTGCACTTCTAAGAAATGTTGCTCATGAAATCATTCACAGTCGTTTAGGAGCAGCTTTGTAATATGGGCCAGGTTGATTTTAGAGCGCTTTTTTTCCAGCCTTAATAAATGTAGAAGTCGGCATTTGAAAACCGCCTTTTGTATTAACTCGGGTTATCTGTGTCTGCTATTAATATTGCCTTATGGATCTAATGTGTGACAAAATAGCAAAGTGGAAGGAATCAGAAATAACCCAGATCTTCTTACACCATCAACAAAATCAGATCCAAACATTTTCTTTAATTTCGGAACACCTCCAGGACCATGTGGGGATGTATATGCCCCATTGCCCTTCCACCCTGCATATGGACTAAAAAGGTGATTTAAGGTCTGCAATATACAAGAGCTGATGACCAACTTTGTAAAAAAAAAAAATTAGCTTTTTTTTCACCAGATGGGCAAGAAATTAAAGAAAACATAAAAACTTGTGGCCTATCTAACAGTTAAAGCTTCTTTGCAACCTATTTAAAAAATTTCTGGGAATGTTAAATAGTCTTCCTACAAGTTGACTTTTAGCTTCAGTGAATTCACTTTTTAGAAATGTCAAAAATGTTTGATTATAAGGAAAGAAATCCTAAGTAAATACAAGTTGTGGCAACAAAGCTTTCGCTGTTTTTTGGTCATTAAACACAAAGTTATTAAAATCTTTTTCTTTTACCCTAAAGGTAAACCCCTAAATAGCTTTGTATTGTGAAAGTTGCAATGCCAATGAGTGTTGTTTTTTTTTTTTTTTTTTTTTTTTTTTTTTGGGGGGGGTTTTGTAAAATTTTGGGGCATTTAAAATCTTAAAAAGGAGCACATTTTCAATGTTTCCCGCCAGCCATGAGAGCCCCGACATAAAGCAGCGGCAGCATTTTGCCCCACCAAGGTTAGCTCGGAGCTTTAAACCTTACATCACTTTGCTTAGATTTTCTGATAGGGAAAAAAAGAGAGACAGTGTGAGTGATTTTTCAGTTTGAGTTTCATAGAAGGGCTCATCAGAACATCCATTTTTGGTGGTCTGGTCTCTGTAGAGTAACACAGGGAGTATATCTGGTTGATATCAGGATGTTAATTAGCTGGGCTATGGTAGCTAGCCTGTACACTGATGCTTAACACACATAACAGTCTAGCAAAAACAACAGAACAACCTTTAGAACAGTAATAGGCATTGTAAGAGGCAACTTTGTAGAGCTTGTTCATTTTTCAGCAAAGCTGGACCTTGCGTCTCTCCTGTGTCTCTCTTAGACTGCTTCGGTCACGGCTTCAGCACTCGTTCCGGTGGAATCTCCTACATCCCGACCCTGTCCTCCCTAAATCTGTTCAGCAGCAGTAAGAGGAGGGACCCCAGGGCCGTGGTGGAGGAAAACAGGCACCGACTGGCCCTCCGCGCTGGTTTCCATCCTCTTCCTCTACGTCTGGTTAAGGTGCGTTGCCCATGCAGCACATGATGGAGCTGCTGGTCGTAAACCCGGTCTGCAGCTCATTTTGCCCCCGTCGCAGAAAACAATAAGCGATTCACCTGCAGGTGAACCATGCCAGCGACGTGTGGGTTTTGGGGAAACCAGAGCCGGAAAGCTACGACTCCATGGTGACAGATCGGAGGGAGGTGGTCCTGGCAGCTCCAGGTGCCGACTGCATGCCCATCCTGTTTGCTGATCCAGTGAAGAAGGTCATCGGGGCTGCTCACGCAGGTAAACAATCACTTGGAGACATCTGTGAGCTCTTCTTTTAAGTGTGTGTTTTTTTTTTTTTTTTTTTTAAAGGTATAGGTATCTATAATTCCGGTAAGTGTCTGTCATTGGCCGTAACAGCCATTGTTATATCGGATATCGATACTGGCCCAAAACCTTTAATATCAAGCAACCATCATCATAATCCCACACCTTTTTTCACCAACATTTCCACAGTTCACGATTTTTTTAATCAGTTTATTAAAAATGAATATAAAAGCTTAGTATTTGTATTAGATTTTTTTAGTTGTTGGGTTTAAAATATGTGACCTGCAAAAAGACCGGGGTTGATGGGGAAAAGAGGACTAATGCATATAAACATTGTAGGATGGCTGAATACAACCTTTCCCCTAATACACAGGTGTCAAACTCAAGGCCCGCGGGCCAAATCTGGCCCTTCACGGTAAATTATCGGGCCCTCGAGAGCCAAAAAAAAGGCATATATCCTTTTATAGTGTTTAAAGTGGCTAAAACTGTGCCTCCTGTAAGTGTAACTCACCCCAATATCAACTTTTTTTGCAGATAAACTGTATAAACTGGGCCTAAGAGTGCTACTTTTGTGTTACTGTGCATTTTTTATACTACTGTGTGAAATGGAATGAAATTATGAAATGAAAAGTATCATCTCTACACATGCAAGCGGCCCTTTTAATGACTTCATGATGCCAAAGTGGCCCCATATAGAAATTAGTTTGACACCTCTGCCCTAATAGGACAGTAAATAAATTCTATCTAAATGTTTTCCATCCATCCATTGTCTACACCAGTTTGGGCTGGTGGCTATGCAGCGGTAATTGAGCAAGAGGCGGGGTCCCTCCTGGACAGGTCACCAGTTCATCGGATGCCAACATGGAGGCACACAGGACAGACAACCATGCACACGCATATTTATACCTACTGAGAAAGACCAGTGCCCTCTGTCCCAACGTGGCTACAAAAAACATTCAGAACAACGTCCACCCCGGTTGAAAAAGGACAAAAAAGGTTGAGTGGGCCTTCTGGATGGGTTCAGAACAACCCACTACACAGAATACTCACTCATACAGCATTGTTGTTCTGAATGTTTTTGGAGCTGATGGTACTCACGGTGGTAAATGTTCTGTGTCAACAATAGGAATGTGTGCTCTAGAGCCATGTGTTCAACATCCACTCACTTTTATGCATTGCTACGTGCACAATAATGATGTGTGAATTAGCTGTTTTTTTATTTTTATTAAAATCATCAGTGTCTGTGCGCCGACCCTGCCCTCTGTGCAGAACGTAAATATTTTTCCATAGTCTGTTTTCCTTTTCGATATATATTGCTAACTTGTATTTTATTCATTCATTACACACAGAATGATATATGAAGTTTTTTTTTTCATTTTCATAATTATAACTGACAATTAATGAAAACCCCAATACAGTATGTCAGAAAATTAGTTATAGTTAGTTCCGATTAGTTAGTTATAATCATCAAAATGAAAATAAACACTTAATATATCAGTTTTTGTGTAATAAATGAATATAATATTCAAGTTTCACTTTTTGAATGGAATTACTGAAAAAAACTAAACTTTTTCATGATATTGTAATTATTTGACCAGCACCTGTATATGACGTAATATTGCCTTTGGCACTATGGAATATTTTTTTGTTATAAAATATTAATTGTAGGTAGGCGCTTCCTGGAGAGGGCAGGTAATGACTGCTCTACGTAGAACGGTGACAGCCGCTCGTTACTGTTGTACATATCTGCTTAACTGCATACTTTTCCTGTTCGCTCCCAGGTTGGAAAGGGACCGTGATGGGCGTGGCACCCGCAACCGTGGATGCCATGGTGACAGATTTTGGTTGTCGGCGTAGTGACATTGTGGTGGCGGTGGGGCCTTCTGTGGGGGTGTGCTGCTTCACGCTGGACAAAGAGCAGGCGGGAGACTTTACTACCCTCCATCCTGACTGTGTACCTGATCCTGAGTCAGCCAAACCACACGTGGACATCCGCCTCGCCAACAGGTACCAATCAGAAAAAGAGCACCATGCTGCAGGATAGGATGTACTATGTGGGGTTACAGTTTGAGGGTCCACATGGTGAGGAAGATTTGATCGTAGCATAAAAACACAGATTTAGAAACAATATTTAAAGCATGGAATATAGTCAATATCTCAGATTGGGAATTTCCACAAAAATAGTCACAGGCAATCACTGTTTCCTTTCCTCCCAGAGTTCTCCTCCAGCGATGTGGCATCCTGCCGGAGCACATCCATGACAACACGGTGACGGAGCGGCCCTCTGTGACGCCCTGCACCTCCTGTAATCCAGAGGACTTCTTCTCCCACGTCAGAGATGGACTCAACTTTGGCACCCAAGTGGGCTTCCTGTGGATCCAAGGATCTTAGGAGACGAAAAACAGGATGGCTAAGAACTCTGCTGATTCTAACCTGATGGGTCAGATTCCAGCTGCCAGCAAAGCAAATCTAAAGTGATCATTTGGCTAGTGGGAAATGTGCTTATGTGAAATGGGGATCCCCCAACTGACTTCATGCTTTGGGCCTCCTGCGGTTCTAAAACCGGAGCGGCTGCAGTACATTTCAGGGACAACCTCCAGATGAGCGCCGTCCTCAGAACAGCTGATAAAAGAACTGAACTCCAAGCAACGGCCAACATTGGAAGGAGAATTGCTGAACAACGCAATACACGAAGAGTAAAAGAAAAGCCAGAATAATGAGCGCTTTGAAAACATTTACTTTAGATTTCTTGTTGGCATTTTCCTACTTTATGTTTTTTTTAGAGTGGGTCAATTTCATACCATTTGAAAACAAACGCCGTAGCTTTGGCTGCAGAGTCTAAAATCCTTTAAAACTGTTGAAACGATACAGCAGAGTTAATGTCAGTCTTTGCATCCAGCTGGCAGGAAGTTCACTTATCTGATTTCACGAGTTAGCTGACAGTGAATAAGACAAAACACGTTCTGGGGTAGGGAAAGCATTTATTCTGAAGGGGGGAAAAAGCCTTGATTTGTAATAAAGGCAGCCCTTTTTTTTTTTAAAAGGAAAAAAATAGTTTAACATTTACTGCTTCACTGCTTTTCAACTCAACACTAAAATAAACATGTTTCCATAACATCTTCAACGATACAAAAAGATCTGGTTTTATTTTAAGCAAAGTTATTATATTTTTTTATTTTCCATCTCAGTCCAACATCAGTACACAACATAAACTTCATAGATTTTTGTTCAACACAATAAGAAAAGAGGACTGAGGTCGGATCATCTGAACAACGCTAACAGTGATGACGCTAAGATCTATGCTGCACGATTCTTAACATAAGTTTGTAAGACAAAATGTGGCCCTCTAGTTGTCACGTTTCTGCCAAAAGGCTGACCAGACAAATTACGGATGTTTCAATAAATAATGAGCTAAACCCAAAGCCTTTACATTCTGTCACCGCATGCATCCTTAATTTACTCTGTTGCAGTTTGTCGGAAAAGTCCTCAAAGATTAAGGCCAGCTCTTCTGGTCTAGTGCAAGCTCCAGGCTGGAGAAAATTGTTTTTTTTACTCTACGGAACTGAAGTTTAATACGAGTTAGCAAGTGGCACTAGAGAACAGGAACATAATTTTATTCAAAAATGGCAATAAGTGTTTAAGGGTACGCGTCGTGTTCTTTTGAGCTTATTAAGAGTTCTTCTGGTCAGTTTGGGTATTCAATCCTTGCAGTCCATTATTCTTATTTTATCTATTGAAAAGATAAAAGGACAAATGTTTTTTTGTTTGTTCCTCAAAGATCAGGAGACATTTATTTTAAATGTGTTGTCATTCTGCAGCAGCTTAGCTTTTCCACACAAGGAAACACAGGAAAAGTGCTCGACTGAAGGACCAAAAAGGACCAAAACTTAGATATACATAATTTTTCATTGTCCAGGTTTGAATGAGCATCAACTTTGTGATTTGTTTAAAAGGAAGTTCTAGGACACGTAGTAACCCAGTGTGACACCAAAACCACAGGAAGTGCACAACACGTTTACAATGAAAACTGTTCCTGGTACTTCGATGCAGCAGTTTATCAAAAAAAAAAAAAAAAAGTCTAATAACACTCAGCGAGAAGGTTTGTAAAGTTTGCCGTATAAACAATTAATCTCAATGAATTTTTTTGACACTACTGACGACGGTGAAATGAGCATTACGTCACAGTCTACGGCAACTCTTTGTTCTTTAGTTTAAAACAAAAGCATTAACCTATGGCAGCGTCCCGTCACCGCGTACAATCGTTTATCTCATCATGAATGCAGACATTTGGCTGAAAGGTCATTTGTCCTGCGTTGAAATGAACACTTTATCCCCTAAAGAAGCTAGGCCGGTTTGTGAACATCACCCTTTAGCTGCTGGACTGAAGACGAGTTCAAACAAAGTGGTCTTTATCACACGGGGCTGCATTTTAAAATCCACCATGTACAAAACTGCAAAAGTTTCCTTCATTATAGAAATTACAACTGAGCTGACTAAAAACGGTCCTTTATTTATTTTTGAATGCATGTTAAAATAAGAAGCAAGGCGGCATTCCTGAAAGTGCTGCCTCCTTCATCTCCACGATGTTAAAGTCGGAGTATGGACGGTGAAAAACCTTGGCAGGTTTAACCTCCTCTTTTGGAAAGAAGCATATTTCTCCAGGTGGGTAGTTTTCAGTCGTTAAGTACAATTCTACCATAGGTCGTACTTATAGGCATCTGTAACCTTCCTTTATTATCCAAAAAAGTAGCTTTCTTTGCAGCTTATGGCAAATAAAGATGGAGAAACCACATTTTCACAACTAATGGAAAAACAAAGATGTGTGGAAAAATGTCAGTAAACTGCTCACAATAACGGTTCTACTCTGGCAACTTAAATCAGAAAATGGATATGGAGCTGCAGTGAAACATTTAAACCAGGGAGCGTTCCTAGTAAGCCAAAGCTCTGGGACAGCTTTGAGTTTCCAACTCCAAAGATCCAGGTAGGAACTCTGCTTTCTTTTCTTTTGCTCTCACAAGTCAGAATAACCCGGTTCTAATTAAGGACAATTAACTAAAAGTTCACCTCATCTCTGGAAAGCCAGACGTTTCTCATCAACCCCAACATAAAGATCAAATATGGCTGCCTCACATTTAAAACAGCGTCAGCTGCAGCGCTCAACAGCTTTTCTTTGGACGTCTGGTGGCGTATAGCTCATTCGACCATTCACACACAAAGTAGTACACGTGTGACAGTTAGAGGTGTCGAGCTAGGCCACGGGTTTCTAAATTTCTGGTTTCAAAACCAATCAAACGTTCAAGCGTACTGCTTCTCCTATTTAAGTAACTCTTAATGCGATACCAGAGAAAGTGCTGAAGTGACTGTAGTTTTCTTCGGTTGAACAGAAAATTTGCCTTCTGAGGCAAATGGACCCACCGACTGCTGACCTGGGTGTGACGGTATTCCCAGCTCCAACTTTGGAGATACATACAGCGTATAATTATTCAGCTACCTGTCTGAGGAACTATTTCAGCAGGTCGGCACCAGGAAAAAAAACTGCTTTTTTTTACATGTTGCAATAGCTTTATGTGCACAGCATGAGATTAGAAAGGAAACCCAAGCGCAGCATTGTTCCATCCATCTCTATGAACAGACGACCCACCAGGCAATCCACAGCAGTCTGCTTCACAGGACAGCTTGATGCATCTTCTTACTTTAAATGTTTTCTGCATAATGGGCTGCTTCAGCTTCTAAAGCTTTAAACTTTAACCACCAGGGGTCACCAATCAGCACCGGTTCCAGTCTTTCCTCAGGGTGGTGTGTTGCAAAAAAAAAAAACATTTTAGCTTGAGACTAAAACAATCCAAGCTGACTGTCTGAGGTTGTTTCTTGTTCATATGTGGGAGGAATGAATGGGGCAGTCAAAACGTAACATCCAGAAGCAATGATCCAGCGCGATTTGAAATCCGGCTATAAAGATGGGTCCTGCAGTCCTTTGCTAGTGCAACATCAAGGGATGGAAATAAATAAAACCTGAGCATTCAGAATGATCCCAAGTTGAAGAGAAGTTAACAATAGGCTGAACCTGGAGAGTCCTTCACGCTCCTAATCTACCGGGACAAAGACAGGCAGCCTGCTGGGTTTGAACCAAAATAAACTGCGATATAAGAATCAGAAAAACACGTTTACATGCACTGCAAAAAACACAAGTGAACCGTGTCCCCATGGTAGGTTTGTCTGATCAAACATTTCATTATGCTAACACATAATGACAAAAAAGATTCTCGAGTTGTACTTTGGAAGTCGGACTATTTAATGATCCAAGTCAGAAAAATTACCTGCAACGCTTCTTGAAGTCAGCGCTGACTTTTGAGGTCAAAGGTTCCCGGCTGCCCATAGTTCTAGCTCAGAAATGGCTGGTCTCCGTATAAAATGGTGATAGGGATGCCAGGATAGACAGTTTGTCAACTTATCTCTTGGTTTGTATCTCATTAAACTTGTAGCACACACGTTGTCAAAGATTTATTTTTGTAAAGTTTGTTTTAGCATTCAAATGCCAAAAAATGCAGAAAAATAAGAAGTTACTGGCTTGTGCTGCTAAAGGAGATTAGCCAGCTCATTAGCAGCCACAATAATAATAATAAAAAAAAATCCCAGTGACTCTCTGGGTTGCAGCTGGAAGGATATCAACCATCCCCAGATACGAGATCTAACTTGTAAATCAAATGGGACGCAGCACCAATGCGGTACCGCGCACGTGACGTCACCGTCTCAAGAGCAACGCCCCTTTTGCCGCTTAGGTAGGGCATACAGGAGAGAACGCATACAGGAGAGAACGCACGGATAACAGATATGACCGACTTTACAGCCGTTAAACTTTCCCAAGACGATGTCCCAGGCACACGGTTTATTGGTCACACTGTCGAAGAACACACCAACCTTCAGCTCAAACGATGGCTTGAGGTTCGATGGCTTAAAAAGACTGGAAAACTGGCCGAGTTGATGAACGGTAAGCTTTGTTTTTTTTTTCCTGCGCGGCGATCATGGCATCGTCGGCCGTTTTTTTTGTTGTTGTTGTTTGCAATCACCGTCCAGGAATGGGTATATGTTTAATGTTTGTCTCATTTGAAATGTTTTTGAGTAAGCTATCCTGGTAGCAGGCTATCATGTTAGCGCCTGCTACCATGATAGCCTATATGCGATCATGGTAGCAGGCGCTACTTTATTAACATGTCGGCCACCAAAATACTCTTACCTTGACTTGATGTCGCTGGAATTGGGTCAGGATGTTCTTCGGTTGTGCCCTTTCCTCCGACAAAATGCTTGCTACATATGTACTTGAATTTGGTAACTTTTTCCGGGTTGAACTGTTGTGTAGGCCGACCGCCCCGGTGTTCCAAGCGTACACATTTCTCCTTGGCAGTCTTGAAGAAAACATCCTTCATATGCGGCCGATCAGCGTAACTCGAGTCGCTGTTGCACGTTCCATAGCAACAATGTTTAAAAACCATGGTCTTAGATTTGGAAAAAGCAGTCGTTTACCGAGTAAAACCAAGGGTAACGCACGTCTCTTTTACAGCGAAACAGCGGCGGACTATGCAAGCTTGCCCTACTGCGTACCACGTGATGTGACGTCATCGTGACGTTGTGTTTCTAAAAATAGCTCGCGCGCGGTACCGCATTTATATTGACTCGCCTAAATGCAGCACCACAAATCTGGCCAAGAGGTTCTGAGGGCTTTCATGGCAAGGTAGCTCCATAAGCCCCATTCAGATCTGGCACCAAAATCTGTCCTGTCTGAGCCCATCGCACCCAGACAGCCAAAATACAAGCCAGAACCAGCCCAACTCTGGATTTGATTGATCACTGAGTTGTGAATTAGCTGGGTTTTTTTTTAAATTAAAATCATCAGTGTCTGTGCGCCGACCCTGAGCTGTCTAAACTGGCACACCATTTAATTTCCTTAGCTTTCCACATTGTCACATCTGTTGAGCTACAAATTTAAGCTTTTGATGCAAATAACGTCACAGAAATGTGGCGCCAACTAATTTCACAGACTGCTTGTAATTTCTTGGTGTCTGAATAATGACGCTTGAAGTGGCTGAAAACTGTGATGTAACAAACATCAGCCGACCTATTGATGACCAAAAGGCCACGTTGGGACATGGCTAAGTGTTTGCTTGCATATAACTGAGACCCAATTATTTAGGATGGATTTTAATGTCAGGTAGAAACTGTCGTGTTAAAAGCTGTCAACTTTTACCTGAACCAGCAAGGACGCCTGTACATGCCGGGTCTGAAGAGAGCCCAAATTTAAGAAAATACTGAAATTTTAAGTAGAAAGCTAACCGTCGCCTAACTTAATCGGTAATAGAAATCTGTTGGTATCGTTTCCTGTAGTAAAAATTGTTATTTTTAAATAATTCTGTATATTTACATCAACATAAATGTACCGCAGGCTTATAAAGAGAAGCATCGGTTTATAATGTGCACTACAAAAAACTAATTCTGTGCTCGGCCAAAGACAGATGGTTTCTTTTGCTGGGAACAAATACCTGCAAGTAACGACACAAGCTGCCACATTCAAATAACCGTACCTCTTCCAGCCAGTGATAATGTTCTGGCACTTAGAGACGTAATCGCCGTCTGCGGGCCGAGGAGTGCGTCAGGTGTTTGCAACCTTTACATTCCGATTACAGTGACCTGGGTTCTTAGTACCATGAAGGCTGACTGTAACCTCGTTTTTGAAGTGCATGTAAACACAGGTTCCTGCAGCAGACAGCACTGAGAGATGCAAACACAGTTTTATCATCGGAAAACCCCAAAAGAGGAATGGAAGAGCAAAGATCCTGAGAGGAAAACAGGTGGGGAAAGGTGGAAATAAGGGGAAAGAATGGAGGAAGAGGATGTTAGAATAATGGGGGGGAAGGGGGTTCCAGCTTGAGGATAAAAAGGAAAAACAAACACAGAAGAAAAACAAGAAGGAAAGAGGCGTATCGTCAAGTCCTCTGAGGGCTACAGTACAGTAGAGTTTTAGCTACCTTATAGTGAATGTGTGTGTGGCTGTGAGTGTGTTTTATCAGCTGCAGTGGCAGACCAGCAGTCCAGCCACTAGAGGGACCAGGTTGAGCAGAAGGAGCCAGAGAGTGATGGCCAGGCCTGGAGAACTGGAGCAGGGATCTAAAAACAACAAACAGTTTCTTATTATTAAAGGAAAAGGCAAATAGAGTTGTAGCCATGTTCCTATGGGTTTGTAACTAAAGCTGGACTCTGTGGCCCTGAGTGCCGCTGACCAATGGGGTTGCTCCTTGAGGTGTTGATGGGCAGGAGCTGGTGGGGCAGGGGGCAGTCGTCGCAGAAGTCGGTGCAGGCGGGGCACACCAGCACGCCGTTGTAAACCCAGTCGCTGACTCGCACGCTGACGCTCAGCAGCTGGCCCTTCCGCGAGCACAGGAAGGAGCGATCCTGAACGTACACCGTCAGGCCCTGATAGGAGCACGAAACCTGCAGGAGGCGCAACAGAAACCTTTCCCAGGGTGCTTTGGTTTGTGCTGCACTAAACTTCAAAATATTTGATTGTAACACAAGATCTGGAAACACCTCAAGGACATCAGACTGCAGAAACTCTATATCCTGCAACGCTAAACAGTCCAGGGAATGCAGGCTTATAGTTAAGAGTTTTTGGCAAATTCTTAATTTAATGTAGGTCTCAGCTTTGACTAGGCCAATCAGGCACAGACTTCGGTCTAAAGCATACCATTACTATGTATTAAGGGGTTTAAGGACTGAAATCTTTTGAAGTTTCTTCAAAGTTTTATCCTGAAATCCATACCGCAGTGGAACAATTTTTATTTCTTGTGCTTAGATTAAATAACGTTTAGAGCCAATATATCATTAGATAACAATCACTATTCTTTTTTCGTGCTCAGTGAGAATTGTCTCCTAATTTAGCTGCCGGTGATGCATCAGCGGCAACATGTGGTAGCAGCAAGTGGTTAGAATCAAAATCAAACAAGTGATATGAACAGGAGGAACTTCTACTCCTAGTTTGGAGTTAAAGGGATCAAGCCTCTTCAGCTTGATCTTCCTCCAGCTGCAGGTGAAAAGCATTTAACCTTTAAATGCAGAGTGAGCCACAGAAACAAGTGATTTGTTTTTTTACTTTAGCATTACAGCATATTTTGAATCACAAATCAAAACTTTTCTGCAACTTTTTACATTTTTTTAAAGAGTTTTTAAAATGTAAAGTTGGATATTTGAACAAAAACCTTATTTGGTTCTATTTATATTCCAGATGAAATGGGATGTGTCTCTATTTATTGTGAATAAATGCACAATTAAAGCTGCGGTAGGTAACTTTTGTATAAATGTATTTTTTTACATATTTGTCAAAACCAATCTGTACGATTAGCTTGAACTGACTTTGTAAAGTGCCTCAAGATGGCGTATTGTGAACTGGCTGCTATACAAACTGAACTGAAAAGTACAAATTAGGGCATAAACTAAAACTCCCTACGTGTGTACAGAATACTTGAAACACGGATATTCTCTTTTTTCCTATGACTGTAAATCCCTCCTCTGTCCCAGACTGACTGCACCTTGTAGCATCCAGAGCCCCAGTCTGGATACGTCATCTTCCTGGTGCACTGCTCCATGACAAAGGCGGACTTCTGGTACAGACACACAGAGTCCGGGCCGTACTGCTCCGCTCCGTAATTCCTCCACCAGTCTGAAAACACACACAGCTGAATTCAGACACGGGTCTGGACGTCAAAGCACCGTTTTTCCATACACTGCCTTCTTCTGATATAATGAAATGTGGTGCATGAGAGGCCGTCCCATCCTTGGTGGTAAGAGCGACGCGAGCAGTACCTGGCTGGTTCTCCGATACTCTGCAGTAGGAGTTTCTTTGATATTCTCCGCTGAGGTGCCAGCTGAACTCCTGGCTGAAGGGGCAGAAATCAGCGATCTCCACAGCGCCCCCGAAGGACGACAGCTGATCGGCGGCCACATCCGGGATCCGATCAAAATACTGACAGAGAGAAAAAAAAAACAACGCAGGAGGGAATGTCTTTACTGCACACCCATCAGCAGTTGTAATGGTTTTAATTTGGGCCTTGGAAGATCAGTGCTGTTAAAAATAATTATTGCCAGTTCAAATCCTTTAGTGTTGCACCAATGGCATTTTTTGGCCCCGATACCAATACACGATACCTGGCTGTGCAGGATTGGCCGATACCGATACCATATCGATACCATCTGTTTGAAATTGATGTGTGTGTATATATGAAGAACTGCATACTACTTAGGGTAGTAGAACTTTTTATTGCCTACTAGTTGAATAAACTTTTGGCTCTTAAAGGCCAAAATAGTGCAACATTGGTGAAATTAGAACATGTATAATAGTAGTGCAACAGTAAAACAGTAAAATTACATTAATAATTGAATAATCTCTTTTAAACCCTGAGTTTTGACTCTCAAATGCCAAAATAGTGCAACTTTCATGAACTTATATAACATGTATAATAGTAGTCAGGAGTGACATACAAACGTCAATCACTATCAATCGATCGATCACTAAAATCCTTCTAAAATAACTTAAACAATAGTGTTTATTATGGGTGGGGGGAGCTAAGCATCTCTGGCTGATGGCCCAATTTAAAACACCACCTACAGATTGGTCTAGATCCAAAAGCACTACCAGGGTCATTTTCTGTGCACATTTGTACATTGGTGGTGTGATTTGCCGTTGGTTCCTGCAGTGCAAACAACTGGGACAAAAATAAAATAAAAAAAGGCCCAGAAAAGGGCCCTGGTTGCTCTGGGAAAGGTTTCTTACTCTCTGACTCACCTGGTACTCCAGCGGTAACTGCTGGGGGTATTTCTGCAGGTTGCAGACAGCCACAGCCAGCTGGTCCTGTCTGCAGGTCAGCTGCAGAGGAGAGGCCCGCACCGTGTCACAGAACGGGGTCACAGGGTGCCGCCTGCAAACAACAGCTAAAGTCAGACCCCGAGAACCTGAAGCACGCTGCACTGCAGGCTACAGAAATGTGTAAAATCAGCAATCAAGGCTCAGGCTCTTCATCCTGATATGGACTTTTTGAATCTCAGGCTGCTTGGTAAGGAAGAGTTCGCTATCAAACGAAATAATAAAAAGCCTGATAACATGATGAAACTCTGAGCAGAATGTTATTTTTGCTGATAATGTTACAGAAAGGGACAAAAATGGGCATCTGAAATAAATGTTGATGCGAAGGAGGAAAGGCACCTTTGTCTCTGTCTGTCCATCCAGAACTTGCAGCTCTTCATGACGAAGTCGCAGCCGAGCCCGCGGCCCCAGTCCAGCCTCTGGGCCAGGCTGTAGTTGGCCCGGTACCAGCCGCTGTCCTCCATGATGGCCAGCGTGAGGCGAGAAAACACCCGGTTCTGGGTGTGGGAGCCCGTCATGGCCTCGTTCTGAAGAGAGTCATACGAAATCATGAGGACAAAGCCTGTTTTCTCAAGCCAGCTGTTTTCCCAAGCAGAGCAGGGAGAAGGAACCCACCTCCAGCAGCCGCTTCTCCCAGTGATTGAGCTCGGTTCCCGTTCCTCCCTGGTTCTCCAGCTCCATCCCCTCCAGGATGGGACAGTTAAAGTGCCTCCTTGCCTCCTCCTGCAGGAGCAACACAAACAGCCCAGTAACTTCATCACATTTACTACATCCTATATTTTAACCTCCTCTTGTGTCAGCGCTGCAGTCCTAACGAGTACAGAATGTACCCACATGAACTCTGAGGCCTAAAACAACGAATTAGTGTAACCTGCATGAATTACTGAACATGTTCGAGGCTCGCTGTATTATATTCTGTCAAATTAACAGAGCTCATTTAAAATCCCATAAAGATAGAAAAAAAGAAAATGGACGCATACTTTGGACACGGTAGAACCACTGAGCATAACGAAAGAACAAAATGATGCTACAGCGTCTGTTTTAATACCAATCAAACTTATATTCTCACATTTTGTCACCTGATTAATGTCAATGTGAGATTTTATATAATGGTAGAACATCGTTCTTCAACAGTGGAATTGTTCTTGCCACACTTCTGTAAAGCTCTGACTTATTAAGTAGATCTGCTGATAAAGGCATCAGCAGATTCTCCCACCTGAGCTGTGGGTCTTTGCAGCTCCCCCAGAGCCTGCTTCTCTGATCAACGCTCTTCCTACCTAGCCTGTCAGTTCAGCTGGAGGAGATGGCAAGAGCAGTTTACACACGAGCGGCTTCTTCAGCAGCTGTGCGACTGCACTTTGTTTAGAGGCAAATACACACCATTTTTCATTTGCATTCTTAAAAGAAATAGAAATGTGTGCACAATTTTATCTCCACTTCCCAACTAAGGACACATTTTTGTAGTTTTGCCAAATACAACCCCCCCCCCCGAAAAAAAATACACTGAGGTTGTAACGTTACAATTTTTCGAGAAAATGTTTAAGGGGTATAATTACTTTGGCAAAGCACTGGAAATAACAATATATGCTCAACTTTAAGAAAAAAGATGGAAAAAATGGCCATCAATAAACACAAAACAATGAAAAGTGTATCAACGAGGAACCAAAAAGGTTTTTAAAAACTCCATAAAAGTCAATCATTAATTACTGACTACAGAAAATATGAGCTGAGTCCGGCAGGCCCAGAAAGCGCTCCTTACCACGACCCGAGGAGTGACCAGGACGTGCACATGGTGCCGCACCATCTCTCCTCCCCTGATGTCCCACAGCCTGCTGACCCTCCTGATCACCGCCTCGCTCCACTGATACAGGCCCAGGCTGAACGACAGGTTTAACACTCACAGTTAGAGCCGGCAGTCTGTGGAGGGAACCTGGCCGGCAACACTATCGCTGTACAAATAAAACTCATTTGATAAAACAGCCAGTTTGTGATAAGGGGGTCAGGCAGATGCAGTTTGCACTTTAGATAAGAGACCTGAGGTCCAAAGATAAGGTCTGCTAAAATCTCAGGTCTCAAACACTTCAGAAAGGAGAATTGAACCTACTGACCTGTCGTTGAACGCAGGTAGGCCGCTGGCAAAGCGAGGAGTCAGAGGTTTGCCCTCATCGTCGTGGTAGAAGGCGAACAGACCGGCCGAGAAGCCCTGATGGACAGAGAACCAGAACAACAGTCCAGTTAGAGCATGCAACTCTATAGAAATGAAGCACCTAGACGCTGTATTAAATCTAGCTATTCCATGACTGCAGCAGTGGGGATAAAAGAGCTAAATTTGAACTTTGGACCTTCCAGGACAAAGGGTTCACTCAGTTTCTAGCTTCTTCTCTCCTAAGACACTGTCAAGTTTTCTGGTGAATAAGTCTTTAACAACACAAGTTGGTAAAAGTTAAGAAGTTAAGTTTTCAGAGGTTCCTCATGAGAGTGGGCCCACACTTTGGTTTACAGGGGTAAGAAAAAGTTTACTGGGGCAAACCAAAGTGGGGCTTTTAATGGAAAAGAGGCTAAGGTTGTAATCAAGAGCGGGTTTCAATTCTTCCACCGTGCTACTAATAAAGTCCCACAGACAATAACTGGTTTAAATCATTTCACTGCAAAAAGGGAACTAAAAGTAAGTGACATTTTCTTGACATCAGTGTATTTTTCATTGATTTGAGGAGCTAAATGAGACTATTTGTCAACAGAATAAGATTTTTTGCACTTAAAATAGGAACAATTCATCTCCATCATCTTATGTCCAGTGCAGGATATCTAATTATCTTATTTTAGGGGTAAAAATACTCACTCCATATGCAAATAATCTTATTTAGCTCCTCAAATCAAGGAAAATACACGATTTCAAGAAGATTTCACTTACTTTTAGTTCCTTTTTTGCAGTGTTCTGCATGGGTGTCGTCTTCCACACGCATAACTTTTCCCTTCTAACCTTTATTGTCGTTTAATAATGAAAATCTGCTGTTTCTGTACACTTGAGATTAAACCTAAATTTACCTAGATCGGTTTTACTCTTTCCTGATGCATCAAACCCTTAATGGAGGAAGAAGTGTCTTTTTGCTACCACTGTAGATAACAACTCCAGGAAACAACAGCATGTTGAACAGTGTCCACGTTTCCCTAGCAACAGCGATGCTAATGTAACAGGATTGACCTGAAGTCTTCTGTACGACTGTCACACAGGAAGAGAAAGGGGAAGTAAGCTGTGCGTCTATCATAGATAGCTCGGTTCGTCGCTGCAGGTTAAATATTCTCACCAGAGCATGGATGATCTCATGTTTGACGGTGGAGAGCATCCCTTCAAACTCCTGAGGCTGAGAGGAGATCATGGCAGGACACAGGTTGGCATAGCCTGCTATGGGCCTGAAAACAAACACATTTTCTTTACTCCTCCACTTTGCTGCATTTTTCAAGCTACACGTGTTCCTTTGTGCCCTTTTCTAGTTTGATAAAACAAAGATGAGTACGTAGTAGATTCGAAACTGGTTACCAGTCAAAGGAAAATGCTGCTCTTCAACTTTCCCCTCACATGCGCGGTCCTCTCACCTGTCCAGCTCTGCCTCCAGCTGGCAGTAGGCGGCGTAGGCCACTATGTTCTCCTGTCCACACCGCTCGGTGGTGACGCCGCTGACGTAGAGCACGAAGTCTGACCCGTCCACCCCGGGGCCGTCCGGGGGCCCCGTCGGGCCGCACGACTTGCCAGACTCGCTGCATACCTTGCATTGCTGAGACACAAACATGGAGACGGTTGTACGGGGTCCAGTAGACAACGGATAAAGAGGTTAAAGCAGCACGGCTAGCTCCTCCCACCAGCAGCCACGCCCTGCAACGTCTAAAACCCTCTGGTGCGTTCGCCTCCTCTCGGTTACCGCCTGCTTCCAGGGTCATCCATAAACCAGATAGAGTTACAGACGGATACCAGTTGCTACCATCCATGTGGATTTTCTCACATTGACTTTTTTTAACCCAACATTTGGCTGGAGTACATTTACTAAAAGGGGGAAACATACTCAGAAATATTTAGATTTGTTTAATCATTAATGCAACACCAGTGGCACCCCTGCTGTCAAGTCCTTTGGGAAGAGAGTTTCTTTAAATCAAGATTAAAAACCCATTTACTTAGAATTGCCTTTAAATGTTAATGTTGAAGTTTCTAGTCCAGCGTGTCTTATATCTCAACCTACTGCAATGTGCTTTCCTCTGTAAGGTTTAGCCTTTGTGCCTGTGTCATGTTTTTCTTTCCTAAGTAATGTTTTCTTCATTGCTTTGAATCATCTTGTTGCTGAAAAGTGCTTCATAAATAAACTTGCCTTACCTTACCAGAGGGCTACTAATTGAGCCCATTAGGTTTGGCTGTGTTGAAGCAGGACAACACCTAAAACGTGCGGGACACCGGCCCTTGAGGACTGACTTTGGACACCGCTGCTCTATAAGCACACCAGGTGGGTCTGGTGTGTAATAAAGCATTAATATGCGGGGAAAGGACCTCAAACCCACTGTGAAGCAGGGGGAGAACCTGTGATGCTGTGGGGCATGTTTCTCTAACAGCACAGCTCCCCACAAGTCTGGAGACATGATTTTGCAAAAATACCAGTTTGTTCTAAACATGATTTTCTTTCCCTTATGAAAAAAAAAATTAAAGATTAGGATTTTTTCTACAGTTTAATGTGAGACTGTGCTACTTCATTAAAAAATGATTTTACCAACCTTAACTAAAGCTGCCAGTAAAGTGTTGGACTGGAATTTGGCAAAATTAACTAAAAGTACTGGAGAAAAATAGAAAAAAACCCTTACTGTTACCTTTAAGCATGGATGAATATGGACAAAATCAGATCTAGCAAGTGAATGCAAAAATCATTTTTTGTTTTAGGCTATATAGGAATTTTCAGATTATTTCAAGTAAGCCCGTGGATCACTAAATCAGAATCTCTTTTGACTGGTACCAAAAATGCTGTAATTTCATACAGAACAGACACATTAATGAAATGACTTAAACCATGAACCTGTTATTAAACGTCTGCATTTGGGTTGAATTCAGTATTTAGCTCTAAATAGAGGAACTGGCACAATTTTAAGTTTTATTAAAGAGAAGATTGTATACGTTATAGGTGCAGTTGCTCCAGACCTGCAGGTGGTGCTGTGGTACGACAACAGGACCGCACCGGGTGATGTCTGCACAGGCTTCCTGGCAGTATCGGTGAGGGTCACCTCTCTTCCTCATGTACTGGTTGGTCGCACATTGTCTGAAAGGAGATCATCCACAGACACAACGACTTTTGATGCCACCTCTAAAACCTTAAAAGAAGACACTGTGATCTTTTCACGGTCACTAAATTTTGACGTACCTGCTGAGCAGCACCGGTCCCACCCTGCGCCTCACGCTGAAAGCCCTCTGGAGGTAGTCGATGGCCTGAGGAAACAGCTTGTCCTGACCGGAAACACGCAGTAAAAGCTTTGAGTCTGAACGCAGCCGTCAACCACCTCAGGCATGCGCACATTTATTCAACCCCCACAGAAAAGCAAACACATCTATGACCACAATGCTGGTGTTTGTTGGAAAGATGACACTACTAACACTCGATAGAAGGAGCAGCCATGACACTCCGTCCTGATGGTTGCTACCTTTAAGTACCAAGGGCCATTTTAATCTTTACAGCCATTTTTTTTTTTTAAACAGGAGGGTGTCGTGACTTTACCGGCAGCGACCCAAAGCTAAGCTTAGAAACGTCCCACTGAGCATTCGGAGCGCACACAAACACACATTTAACCATCTACGGCTGTAAAGGGGTCCCCTCACCTTCACCAGTCTCCGTTTGTCTGCAGGAAGTCTGTGAAGACAAAGGAGGAGCATGTTAACCGCTGACAGAAAAATCACTTTGATCAATTTTGTAAAAGAGTGCACCTGTAAAGATGCCTTGGATGTAAAATAAGGATTGTGCGAGTGTCCGCTGGGCGTATCCAGGCGGAAAGTAAGACTAGCCGTCTGCATCTGACTAGTCCGGAGCTCAGCTAAGTGACTTCTGTGTTTTGGGGTCCTCAAAACCTGATAAAGCGCCATCCACCGTTTGATTAGTTTTAAAGCTTATTTGACCTCATTCTAATTTCCTCAAAGCACACCGTGGGTCTTAAATGTACATAATCACACTGAACTGGTATATCACTGCGTAATTTTACTGGTTATTGATTTCAGTTTTAATATCTTTTCTTTTTTTCAATATTGAGTTAGTTTTGACTCTTATTTCTACTTAGTTGAAGGCTAGCTTAGTTAAAGAGTCTGTTGATTAAAGTCATTTATTGGAAATTTAAAGGTATACTATGCAACCGGGGTTGATTTTCCAGCGAGGCTCCCCCCAGAGGGCGAACAGGGTGCACTGTCGTAAAGATGCTCAGCTGTTCTGGTTTCTCCGTCAAACCAGGCGCGGTTGTTTTGAGCTTAGCAGACAGGCGAACGCAACGAAAAGTGGAAAAAACGGCAGTACAAACAATGACTAACACAGTGAAGGTATGAACATCAAGCTTCCCGCAGCGCTATCTTGGCGAGGCGGCCGCCACCGCCTCGCCAGTTTTATTATTATTATTTTTTAATTTTTTTTTTATGTGGGCGAGACGCTACCGCCACTGCCTCGCCAAGCCGCGGCCGCCGTCTCGCCAACATAAATAAAAAAAAATATATAATAATAATAATAATAATAATAATAATAATACTCGATATGCTTGCATGTTTATTTGACGTTAACACGCGGTTCTTTGTTGTTGCTTTCGCGCGTGCATATAGTGAATGGCAGGGCAAAAACACATGGAGTTCTCGCCGTAAAGTGAGACTTCTGTGTGTGCGGGCCGTGAGCTCTTGCAATGCGGTACCGCACACGTGACGTCACCGTCTCAAGAGCAACGCCCCTTTTGCCGCTTAGGTAGGGCACACAGATAAAGAACAGATAAAGAACGCACGGAGTACCCAGTTATTACAAGCGCAACAGAACCAGCGATATGACCGACTTTACAGCCGTTAAACTTTCCCAAGACGATGTCCCAGGCACACGGATTACTGGTCGAACTGTCGAAGAACACACCAACCTTCAGCTCAAACGATGGCTTGAGGTTCGAGGGCTTAAAAAGACCGGAAAACGAACCGAGTTGATTGAACGGTAAGCTTTGTTTTTTTTTCCTGCGCGGCGGTCATGCCGTATTTGGCCGTTTTTTTTTTGTAATCACCGTCCGTGTTTAATGTTTGTCTCATTTGAAATGTTTTTGAGTAAGCTATCCTGGTAGCAGGCTATCATGTTAGCGCCTGCTACCATGATAGCCTATATGCTGTCATGGTAGCAGGCGCTTCAATATTAACATGTCGGCCACCAAAATACTCTTACCTTGACTTGATGTCGCTGGAATTGGGTCAGGATGTTCTTCGGTTGTGCCCTTTCCTCCAACAAAATGCTTGCTACATATGTACTTGAATTTGGTAACTTTTTCCGGGTTGAACTGTTGTGTAGGCTGACCGCACCGGTGTACCCAGCGCACACATTTCTCCTTGGCAGTCTTGAAGAAAACATCCTTCATATGCGGCCGATCAGCGTACCTCGAGTCGCTGTTGCACGTTCCATAGCAACAATGTTTAAAAACCATGGTCTTAGATTTGGAAAAAGCAGTCGTTTACCCAGTAAAACCTAGGCTAACGCACGTCTCTTTTACAGCAAAACAGCGGCGGGTTTCCGGAGTTTGCCCCACTGCGTACCACGTGATGTGACGTCATCGTGATGTTACGTTTCTAAAAATAGCTCGTTCGCGGTACCCCATTGCAAGTGCGGTATTTCCCCCACAGACCCCCAGGGCTGCTGAGAAAACCTTTGTTCGACCTGAAATGACTCATTTAATCATCCAAAACGGTATGGAACACATTAATTAACTGAAAAATGTTGCATAGTATGCCTTTAAATATTGTGTTGATAAATTCTTCTATTTTGGAAAGAAGCTGTTTGGACGGATTGCTTCCTGACTGCAACACATGCAAACAAAGACTCCCTGACAGGCTACTGACTTAGTTAAACAGTCTACTAGACAACATATGAAGGTCGTCAGAAGAAAGCAACACTCCATGCCTGTTGAGGAAATTCACACGTATATTTCGGGCTGTCCGAACACCACCAGATTACTTAACACCAGATGTGAATGAGGTCTAAGGTGTGCAAAGCAGGTGGAGATGTATTCCCATAAGACTGGCCGCTGCTATTTCAGCCACAGGCTCTTCCGCAAAGTATTGACTCAGGTAAGCTGAATACCAATAGAAACCCGACTTTTTTTCTAAAAAAAACTGCAAAGAACAAACAAACAAACTGTGAGCTGGTCTTTCACATAATATAGATAGAAAATAAATTGGGCTTTGTGCTTGTCACAAGAAATGTGAGAAAGTCCAAGGGGTGTGAAACGTTTAGCAAGGGGTTGTACCCCGACACAACAGCGCGGTACTGACCGATCAACGCTGCTGTCGTAGATGATCTTTATCTTTAGCTGCAGGTCGTCGGGAGAACTTCTCTTGGTCAGGCGCTCGGGTTTCAAGTGCACTTGATGGACAACCTGAAAGCAGAGACAAAGTGAACAGGATTTATGTTATCAATTTATTCTCTTTTGTTTCGCCTTCGGGACTGGGTAGCAAGGGAAATCTATGCTAAGAAATCTCCTTCTTTTACCTCCGTTTCATTTTTGTTTTAAAATGAAGTCTTCTGTATTCAATGTTGAACTACCTGACGTCGTGCTTTTATTTTGAAGAAACCGTAATAGACGTGGACGACGAAGACGTTTCTTTAATCAGGGCTGTACGATTTTGCCAAAAAACAAAATTGCGAAGGCGATTTAATTTGGATTTTTCTCTGCATGAACTACAAGCAACAAAAATGGCCTGTAGATAACGATGTTTGCAAACAAGGACTCTTTAAAACGAGAAATGTAACTGTTTTTATTAATCAGAATGTCACTATTCAATAGAACAGCTTGTTGAGTTGGACATCAATCCTTGCTGATCATAAAGTGCAACCAACACACAAGTCTATGTATTAAACAGTTTGACTGCTACTTAATGCTATGGTGAGATTCATAAGGGGTTCTGGTAAATAAATAAATAAATAAATAAATAAATAAATAAATCAAATTAGATTATCTCACTGCTGCAACTCCTTTCCTTTCCATATGGGGCAAACCCACTTTAAACATATTACCGAAACCTAATGGACATGTCTTATCTAATAGTTGTTACATACATAGACCTCTGCGATTTGGAAAATGCGATGAATTGTTCGGCCTTCGTTTCTATTCAGCTTTTATTGTGAAAAGGTCAACCCGGACGTACTATTTTCGCTGTTGCTAGGAGAAGCCAGGCATTAATTGACCAGTCAGGACTAATCTGATGAATGGGTTGCGAATTTTGGAATAGCTCCTTTAATTTGGTTAAATAAACACAAAATATGCGTTAAGTTAAACAGGACGAACACATTAGCCTCGCGTTAGCCTCTAGGCTTGGCAGCAAGCGGGCAAACTCCAAACTACAGCTCACACTGCACAGAAACCAAACTTTCCAGCGGTGATAATGTGGGCTTGAGTCATCAGACATATCTGGGGACACAATATGCGTCGCAGCATCCTCTAACATGACGTGTTGTGCAGTAAACTCCGTTAATTAGCTCACGCAGCTAACAGGCTAGCAGCCTCAGCTGCTACGGTCTGCTCTGCGAAGAGCGCAGAGACAGCCGAGGCTCACCTCGCCGCGGGAGGGGACTCTGTGCGTGCAGCTGCCGTGACAGCTCGCTTGCACCGCGAGGAGCGACAGGACGAGGGCAGGGCCGAGGAGAAGCCGGGACACGGACCGCTTGCCTTCCGCCGTCAACCAGCGCTCCATCCTTCGACGAGCCCGAGAAGCGGGGCTGAGCAGCCCGAAGCGAACACAACCTCCGCCGGTCTCCGTCCGGTCCCCTCGGCGCTCGTTTCATTCATCGCTTGCGAGGTGAATCTGAGCACGATACCATCCTGCAGAAAAAAAAAATAGATCGATGTTCAGGCTATATTTTAGGAGACAGACTGTAAACCCCCCCAGGCCGGTTAAAGGCTTTGGCAGCAGCTGCGGGTTCTGGCTGCTTGTCCCGAGTCAGCTGGGAAGACCGGTGCTCCGAAGACCGTGTATAAACAGGATGTACCACGCGATTAAAATATTTGCAGTGCAAGGCAGCGCTAAAGCTTCACAAAGATCGTCTCTAACCACGATGACTTAGCGTTGGAAAGCACGTGACTGCTGTTGTGCGGGTCCTACGTTGAATCTAATGCCATAATAGAATATTTCCATAATTATATTATATTATATTATATTATATTATATTATATTATATTATATTATATTATATTAGAATCCCTTGGGTTGGACTAATCCATTAGGTGCCACACAATTAGAGAAACATTTGTATACATGAATTATGACTATCTTATTCAGACTTTACTGCATTTTCACTCACCTTTAAGGATAGGAGAAAAAAATAACAAATTAATTAATTGAGCATGTACTTTTTAAAGTTTTTTTCGCCTACGAAGGATACAGTTTTAGATTTTGAGCACTGTAATATATATATATATATATATATATATATATATATATATATATATATATATATATAATATATATATATATATAAATAACATGTGTATATATATATATATATATATATATATGTATATATATATATATATATATATATATATACACACACACACATCTTCTAACACGTCTATCCCTTGTGGATAGAACTATTGTTAAACTAATCTGTCCAAATTAAATTTTTTTTGGTGTAGTGAAATAACATGGAGCTGTTTGATTTCTCAGCACATACAAAATAGCGCTGCACGGATCCCTATGAGGGTGGACAAACATGACCACATCATGTGGTCCCCCCATACTCAAATCACTTCACTGGCTTCCTGTCCCACAGTACAAGGTCTCCCTCCTTACCCACCAGTGCATCCATGGTGATGCCCCATCATACCTCAAGGAACTTCTCACCCCACAGACCTCTACACCACACCCTCTGATCTAACTCAACATATCTGCTGAACCCACTAAGGACGAAGCTCCGTACAATGGGAGATTGGGCTTTCTGCTCAGCTGCTTCCAGGCTGTGGAATGCTCTCCCTGACCACCTGAGGACCCCACAGACTGTGGACACTTTTAAACGTGGCCTCAAAACCCACCTTTTTAGGAGAGCTTTTAATTGACCTCTTCCCCCTTTTACTTATTGTCTTTGTTTATTTGATCTTTTTTTCCTTTTTTTATTTTCCATGCTCTCCATGTGTTTTTATTTAGCACTTACCTGTTTTACTATGTAGCACTTTGGGATTTGTATAAATATAAAGTGCATTACAAATTCAATGTAATATTATCATTATTATTACCTGTAGATCCGTCAGTCACATCAGCCTTATCAAATAAAAACAGAGTGACAGTTACTCGCATATCCTTTTTTTCATACTTTAAAATATTAGCAAACATTTTAATCTTAAGGAAATTACTTTATAGATTATATAATTATACCTAAGTAGAAATACTTGATGTTTTCCAGTTGCTCAGCTTCAGTCGGAAGAAATGTTTTGTGAACTCCCACTGCCGAGTCAGTAGGTGGCCTTAGATGGAGCCGAACAATTGTGTCACTTGTCACTAATCGTCATCTGAACATACAGTATAATAATTCTCAAACGTGTTCAAAGCATTAGGTCTTCTTGTTAGGATTATAACAGCAATCCACATGTTGACTTGGGAAATTTGCCCGCTCCTTGCAGAATCTCTCAAAAATGTATCGGTTTGTAAAAACATTGTTTTTTTCCCCCCCCACAATCTTCTTCAAATGATCAGTCAGGTTTTCTGTCAAAAATAATTTTTACATTCTGTAGAAGAAAACACTTGTCTTGTAAATGTCATTAAAAAAAAAACTCCTGCAGCAGCAATTCGTAGTTCATTTTCAGAATGTCATCCATGAGCGTTTTCCGTCGCGTAATGACGTAACAGTTAAATGCGAGTTGTTGAACCTGTGAAAGGTTCAACAGGAGCTAGAAGCTATAATAAAGGGTTAATTAAGCTATAATTTAGGGTGTTAAGGGTATTCGGATGGAGCTGAATACCTTTGATTATAGCTCCTGAAGTATTAGGAGTTCCTTTTACTGGGAGTGAGGGGCTGAGTCCCAGTCCTGAAAAAGAGCCACACACCACCAGTGCTTTACGCCACAGCATTCAGCAGTTTGCATTGTTCTTGGTGCTGTTAGACTTGGATGCAGCTGCCCGGCTGTGGAAGCTCTCTACGCACTGTTCTCTGGTTAACCTGAAGGCCATGTGAAGTCTGCAGAAAGATGGAGACCTCTGCCACTTAATTGCTCCGTTGCTGTATTTCTTATTAGCTTCCACTTTATGATGATACCACCAACAGCTGAATGTGGAAGATTTTGAAGTCATGATTATTTTTTTTTAACAACTGGACTTTTTGGACAGGTAGCATGCTATCGTGGTACCATCCTGGACCCCGCTGAGCTCCTGAGAGTGAGCCTCTCTTTAACAAATGTTTGAAGCAGAAGTCCCCATGCCTAAGTGATGGGTTTTATTTTTTTACAATATCACGCACAATGAACACTCTTAGACATAGAAAAGAATAACACAAGACTTACATACAAAAGAGACAAATACATTGTGTATTTCTAGTCAAAAGAACAGCGTGTGTGTTTTTTTTCCAGTTACACTTTACATAACTTTTTTACTCTGTAAATCTTATAAACCACAAACAATGTTGCAAATATCAGTGAAGAATAGCAACTTTGGACGATAAAATGGGAAAAAAACAAAAATCAGTTTAGAAATTGACCTTCACCGATCTCGATGAAATTGGTCCTCCTGCTTTTGTTGACGCATTTAGGTTAAAGCAGTTATAAGCAATAAACATTAATAATAATACCAGAATGAAAAGGAGACCAGCTCCAACCCGTAGAATAGTTTCCACACAACTAAGTATGTGTGTGTGTGTGTGTGTGTGTGTGTGTGTGTGTGTGTGTGTGTGTGTGTGTGTGTGTGTGTGTGTGTGTGTGTGTGTGTGTGCATCTGCCAGCAGATCAATGGGGCTTTTTTTTGGCTACAATTAGAAGACAAACAGACTCTTTATGACCACACTGTCTTTCCACTGAGTAAGTGCGGCTGCGCTCACATTTACTGAGAGAGAGGAAGAACAAGCCGGTAGCTCAGTCATTAAATAAGAAACAGCAACCGCTTGTTCTTGAGCCAAAAGCGGGGCTAAAGGCCCAAAGTCAGACAGTGTGGGGTCGACATAATAACAACACTGGTTTGGTTCAGGCCTCTGATTTCAAAGACTGGAAGATGTAGACTTCAGGTCAGGGACTTGGTGAGTTTGTGAAAAGCAGCTCACTCTGCAGGACATAGGTCCAAAAGGAGGAGTCAGCTAAGTCAAATCCTGATCCACCTACTTTTATTTTCATCGTGGGCAGTCTCCAGCAGATCAGGTTTTTTTGAAAGCATCAACCCAAGGGCTAAATCCAGTTTGAACTAGATTTGAGGTTTGTTTTGAATAACAAGCAGCCATAGTTCCCCCCCCCCCCTCTCAGTTAGTGTGCTGATGGAAAAGTCATGGAACTGGGACAAATTTAGTGTTTGACGTAAGAGAGAAAGTCTTCACACCCCTTCCTCTGTGTTGTGGACTTATTCTAGAACCAATTTAAATGTAGTTTTCCTTAAAAAAAAAAAAAAATCCAAACAAAAACGGCAATAACCTGAAAATGTTTTCAGACATTTAGTTTGTTTAATGAATTGTTTTACAAAAAATGGGCACATACAATAGGTAATCCTACCAATGGCTTTATATTTTGTTGAAGCAGCATTTTTTGAGGAAAGGCAAACTCAGATTTTCGTGGGATTGATTCACAGATTGCTCCTGAAGCCACTTCTTAGTTTCGTATTTTGTCTCTGTACTTCATGTCATTGTTGTGCTGGAAGATAATTGTCAATATATTTGGTTGCTGTTATCTTTTCCCTCTATGCAGATTGGTCATTCACTTCCCGCTGCAGAATAATAATAAAAACATCCCCACAGCATCGCGCTGCCACCACCATGCGTGATAATAGGAATACTACTATCCAGGTGATGAGCAGTGGCTGTTTTCCTTCAGGCACAAAACGTTCAATTCAAGCAAAATATTTTATAATGGCCTGGTCTGGCCACCTTTAATGTATATTCTTGGGGATGGGAAAATATCTGTCTGCCATATCCATCTGGCCATTTCACCATAAAGCCCTGATTGGTTAGCAATGGCTGACCTTCTGAATGGCTCATCTGTGTCTGCAAGGCAACACTGGAGATCTGCAACATGACAGGTGAGTTCCTGATCAATCCTCCGAATGAAGCCCTTTTCCCCCTGATTACTCAGTTTAGTTGGGCAGCCAGATTTAGAGAGGGTCTTGGTTGATCTAAACATCTCAGAGTGATGCTCGTACTGCTGAACTGTTCGACCACTGTCCAAACAACTCTGTGACAGCCTGGCTTGGCTGGAGATTATATTGTGTATGCTAGAGTATCAGATGCATAGAAATTTATTTACTTAAGGCAGTGTGTCTTCTTACACACCTGAAACACAAAGCCTTTATGTGATACAGAAACAGATTTTTTGCCTAAAACCGATGTGTTGGTTTCTGAGCAGAACCCCCAAAGCATCACTGTGAAAGGTCTTTTTCCAGATGCTGAAAAAGATGAGAACATATAGGAAGCCTCCTGATGGAAGTCTGGGGAATCACAAGGCATGTCTCCAAAGTAATGTTTTGATACTTAACCAGAGATGTTTTCCCAATGCTAATCTAGTTCTCTACGGATCCCATCTTACAAGGCTACCTTGATATCTTAACATATAATGCATGGCAAATTGGTAACGATAGGAAATCAAAATAAGCAAAAAACAAGTTGTTTAAAACTGGGTTGTGGATCTCAAAAATCTAGCTTCTCCACAAGCTAAGGATTATGCACATCCCTGTATAAGCATCTTTAAAGCCAAGTTGCTCATATGACTAAGGCATTCCATTCAGTCTGTGCGGGGGAAAACATAGATTTCTTCTCTGCAATTCTTCACCAGATTCTTCTGTAATGTCTCTTTCTGGCCTTAAATGAAGGCAGAGATTGAGAATGGGGAGAACTACTTATTTGTACTGAGTTTCTCCTTTTCCCCCCTCTCTTCACCTCCTCTGTTCCTTCTCCTTTTACACCTGCCAAACTGTCCTCCTCCCCTGCATCCTCCCCATGCTACCACTCCTCACCCTGCTGCAGGGCGTTAAGCCGTTCCACCACACAGTGAACCGTTAATCGGGCCTCTGGGTCGTGATCCCAGCACTCTGTGATGGTGGAGCAGAAGATGTCCATCCCCTGAAGGACAGAAAAGCAAAGTTAGACCTTAGAGGCACCAAACAGACTAAATGCAATATTAAAGGTTCAAGGTTAGCTTACATATAATTCATTCCAGTGAGCAGATAAAAGATATAATAAAACCCTGTTTTTTTTTCTACTAACCATAACCACATGGCTTTTTATGATGTTTATTATCTGCTTTTTTCATTTTTTTTTTTCATTTTTTGCAAGTCTTTTTTAGATCATTTGACACATAAACCTTGGTAAAATTATGTTGCTTTATTAGTCTTCCTACAGTAATTAGAGTTCCTTTTTGAAATTATTTTTAAACGTTCCTTTATCCAGTCCATTTAACGTCATTGATGCTGTGACTTGCTTAGAAGTCATTCTGTGTCTTATTGGTTTATTATATTCCATTTGTCCATATTTTCTGTCTCTTTTGAACTATATATTTCTGTAGGTCTTTGGTCTCTTTTGGGATCATTTATCATGTATTTGTCACAATCTTTGTGGGTTTTTTGGGTTGTATTTCTTTCTCTGCAGGGATTATTAGATGTCTCCTTTGATTTAGGTCTCTGCTGTTATTTTATGTTTTATTATGAATATTTTAGGCTTCTTTGGCAGGAAACATCCACAACTGGACTTTTTTTTCCGAAGTTTGAAGACGTTTCGCTTCCCATCCAGAAAGCTTCCTCAATTCAAAATGTCTGGAGTAGTGTGGAGTTGCAAGCTTTATAGTATTGCCCAACAAAGTCCTTGTAATGGCCTAGATAACATGCAAATTGAACCGAAATATGTCCACCCCTTAGTAATGGGGAGTCGTTAAGGTCATTGTTGGCCTGAAAATTTGCAGGCCAACATTTAAAAATGTCCATTGAAGAGTGTTTTCTTATTTGCAGCAGCAAAGCATTCCATTATTTGGGAGCTGCAATGGCAAAAGCCTGATTCCCCCCTGAGCTTCAGCTGTGCCCTCAGTACCGCCAACAAAAACTGGTCAGCTGATCTGAGGGAGCGAGAAAGGGGATGCAGGTGGAGTAACAAAGCAAATTGTAACAAAGGCATTGATTACTGTTTTGAAGTCATCTTTTGAGAAGATGCCTTTTATTTTGGTGACAAACAGATATATTACGCACTGCTCTACCTATTAAGTTTAAAACACCATTCATTTAACGCTAGGGTCGGTGATTTTTCCAGAAGTTTCCCCAAGCCCCTTTTTGAATAACTGCACATGCAGTTTGTCCAAGGTTCGTGAAAATAGGCTTTCTATAGTCTGCCAAACATCCCAAGTCTATGCGAGAGGAAGATCCACCAGTGACATTAGAACAAAAAATTATGACCTCTGTCTTAGGTTCATTCAAATTTAAAAAGTAATCCATGTGTTTAATCCCTCAAGATATTCATTTAAATGTTGAATGCAACAGTCATCCTCCTGTTTTAACTTAAAACCTGAGTATCATCAGCGTAACAATGAAAAGCAATCTCATGTTTCCTAAAAATGTCACACAAAAATGACTGAACACAGGAGGATTTTCAATCGTTTAGTCCAGCAGCAAACGTTCTTTCAGCTAGACAGTGTGTTTTTCCAAAATGTTGCCGTGTGTTTCAGGTTGGAGCTGACCTGATGCTGCGTCCATGCTGGGGGGATGTCTGGTCGTCCTCTATCCCTTAGAACCAAATCCCTCATGCTGTCCACGGAGGGCTGCTCACAGACTTTGGAGCCAAACGCCGGCTCATAGCTCTTCACCTCTGCAGAAGCACAAAGATTTATTCAAGAAGTCTCTTTCACAATAGGAACTTTCTAACCCAAAAGTTAAACAGATGTTATTAGGTCTGACTTAATGAATAACTCCCCATCTTGGCATATTATTATTTTGCCAAAAGTATTCGCTCTCCTGCCTTGACTTGCATATGAATTTAAGGGATGTTCAACTCTTCTGGGAAGGCTGTCTACAAGGTTCTGGGGTGTGTTTATTGGAGTTTTTGACCATTCTTCCATACACTGATATGGGACGAGAACCCCTGGCTCTCAATCTCCACTCTAATTCATCTTAAAAGTGTTCTTTCAAATTGAGGTCAGGACTCTGTGCAGGCCAGTTGCATCTAATCCCAGAGCCACATTTGAATTCACTGAGCTCTTGAGAGTGACTCATTCTTCCACAAATGTTTGTTAAAACAGTCTGCATGCCTAGGTGCTTTGTTTTTCAGAAGCAGGAACTGAGTCAAGCGAAAAATGCATGGTGCTAAATACAGAGAGATTCTTGAGGAAATCCTTTGTCAGTCTTCCTGTGATTTGAAACTTGAATGGAGGTTTGCCTTCTAGCAGGAAAATGACCTAAAGCGTACTGCTAAAACAACACTTGAATGGTTTAAAGGAAAACATGTAAATGCATTGGGAAGTCTTAGTCAAAGTTCAGACCTCAATTAAGAATCTGTAGTTAGACTAGGAAATTGCTGTTTACAAGCAAAAATCCATCCAACATGAAGTACCTGGAGCAGTTTAGCCTTGGGGAATGGGCAAAAATGCCAGTGCTAAGATGTGGAGCGCTCATAGATTCAAAGCCACCTGCAGCTGGTATTGCTGCAAAAAGTGGCTCTACAAAGTACTGACTTTAGTGGTGTTGAAAAGTTATGCGTGCTGACGATTTCTGTTATTTTGTCCTATTTGTTGTTTGCGTCACAATATCTGCTTCACATGTATCATTACTGAACTTTGACTTATTGCTAGATACTTTCTCTAAAAGCTTCTTTCAGTCCTTCCGATATAAAGGAATATACTGTAGGTAATCACTCACCTCCAATGACTTCACACCGAGAGGCCATCTCCCAAAGGACCATAGCCATGGAGTACACATCCATCTGCTTAAAGGCCTCAAGGTCTTCCAGGTTCACCCTGGACTCAAGAACCTCGGGGGCCATGTAGCGAGCTGTTCCCACCTGCATAACCACACAAAGTCTAAACAGTTCACCTTTACAACTTTCAATTCAATTCAATTCAATTTTATTTATATAGCGCCAAATCATGAAACATGTCATCTCAAGGCACTTTACAAAGTCAAGTTCAATCATATTATACAGATTGGGTCAGATTATACAGATTGGTCAAAAATGTCCTATATAAGGAAACCAGTTAATTGCATCAAAGTCCCGACAAGCAGCATTCACTCCTGGGGAACCGTAGAGCCACAGGAAGAGTCATCTGCATTGTACATGGCTTTGCTGCAATCCCTCATACTGAGCAAGCATGAAGCGACAGTGGGAAGAAAAACCACCCATTAACGGGAAAAAAAACCTCCGGCAGAACTGGGCTCAGTATGAACGGTCATCTGCCTCGACCGTCTGGGGTTACAGAAGACAGAACAGAGACACAACAAGAGAAACAAAAAAGCACAGAAGCACACATTGATCCAGTAATCTGTTCTACATTAGATGGTAGTAGCGGGTGAGCTGTCTTCTCTGGATGATGTCACAGTTAACAGAACGCCAGACCAGGTGTACCTACTATGAAGATAAAAGAGAGAGAACAGAAAGTTAAAGCAGAAATGACAACACATAATGCATAATTGAAGAACAGTAGAACTCAATATAGTGAGAAAATTAGATCCTGATATACTCCAGTAACCTAAGCCTATAGCAGTAAAACTATAAAGGTAGCTGAGAGTAACATGAGTCACTAGTTATAATTTTTGTCAAAAAGAAAAGTTTTAAGCCTAGTCTTAAAAGTAGACAGGGTGTCTGCCTCACGGACCAAAACTGGGAGTTGGTTCCACAGGAGAGGAGCCTGATAGCTAAAGGATCTGCCTCCCATTCTACTTTTAGAGACTCTAGGAACCACCAGCAGACCTGCGGTCTGAGAGCGAAGTGCTCTGTTAGGAACATACGGGGTAATCAGAGCTCTGATATATGATGGAGCTTGATTATTAAGGGCTTTATACGTTAGAAGGAGAATTTTAAATTCTATTCTTGATTTAACAGGAAGCCAATGAAGGGAAGCTAAAATTGGAGAAATATGATCCCTCTTGTTGATTTTCATCAGAACTCTTGCTGCAGCATTTTGGATCAGCTGAAGGCTTTGAACTGCATTTTGTGGACTTCCTGATAGTAAAGAATTACAATAGTCCAGCCTTGAAGTAACAAATGCATGGACCAGTTTTTCAGCATCACTCCTGGACAGAATGTTTCTAATTTTGGCGATATTCCGGAGGTGAAAAAAGGAAACTCTGGAAACCTGTTTAATATGGGATTTAAATGACATGTCTTGGTCAAAAATAACACCAAGATTTTTTACTTTATTACCAGAGGCCAGGTTAATGCCACCCAGATTAAGTGATTGGTTAAGAAGTTTATTTTTTGAGGACTCTGGCCCAAAGATTAAAACTTCGGTCTTGTCAGAATTTAGATGCAGGAAATTTAAAGTCATCCAGCTTTTGATGTCATCAAGACATGACTGCAGTTGAAGTAATTGATTGGATTCATCAGGATTTATGGATAAATATAGCTGAGTATCATCAGCATAACAGTGGAAATTAATCCCATGCTGTCTGATAATTTTGCCTATCGGAAGCATATATATAGTAAAGAGAATTGGTCCAAGGACTGAACCCTGTGGTACTCCACAGGTGACCCTAGAGTTTGAGGAAGATTTATTATTAACATGAACAAATTGGAATCTGTCTGACAGATAAGATTTAAACCAGCCTAATGCTTTCCCCTTAATCCCTACAGTATGTTCAAGTCTTTGTAGGAGAATATTGTGATCAACTGTATCAAACGCAGCACTGAGATCTAACAGGACAAGTATAGACACAAGTCCATTATCTGAGGCCATGAGAATATCATTAGTGACCTTCACCAGAGCTGTTTCAGTGCTATGATGAGCTCTGAAGCCTGACCGAAACTCTTCAAGTAGGTCATTACTTTGTAAATGTTCACATAGTTGATTAGCAACTACTTTCTCAAGAATTTTAGATAAGAAAAGAAGATTAGATATAGGTCTGTAATTTACTAACTCATCTTGATCAAGAGATGGTTTCTTAAGTAAAGGTTTAATAACAGCTACTTTAAAAGCCTGTGGTACATATCCATTTACCAAGGATACATTAATCATGTCTAAAATAGGACCACTGATCAGAGGGAATACCTCCTTAAACAACTTGGTTGGGATTGGGTCTAACATACAGGTAGAAGGTTTAGATGAAGCTAAAATTTTAGATAGCTCAGAAAGCTCTACTGCTTCTAAACAGTTCAAACACTGCGCAGATTCTAAAGATTCCTTCAATGCTGCCTCACTTACTGAGGACGAGGTAATCATGTTTGGGAGGATGCCAATTATTTTATTTTTAATGGCATCAATTTTATTTATGAAGAATCCCATAAAATCATTACTACTAAGAGCTAAGGGAATGGATGGATCAACAGAGCTGTGGCTCTGGGTAAGTTTGGCAACTGTACTAAAGAGAAATCTAGGATTATTTTTATTCTCTTCAATTAATGATGAAAAATATGCTGCTCTAACTCTGCGGAGGGTCTTGTTATACAACAATAGTCTGTCCCTCCAGATTAAGTAGGATTCCTCTTGGTGTGTAGAGCGCCATTTTCTCTCCAATTTCCTAACATTGTGCTTCAAGGAACGCAGCTCTGAATTAAACCAAGGAGCCAGCTTCCTGTGAATAATCACCTTCTTTTTCAAGGGAGCTACATTGTCTAATGCAGAACGCAATGAGGAAGTCACATTGTTAGCAAAGGTATCGATTTGTGAATGGGAAGAAACAGCAATGCTGCCATCTACAGGGCATTTCTGCAATACTGAGGATATTAAGAAGGGGACAGACTCTTTAAGTTTTGATACAGCATTATCCGATAAAAATCTACTATAATGGAACCCTCTTTTGGGGGTGGAGAATTCAGTTAGATTAAACTCAAATGTTATTAAAAAATGATCAGACAGGACAGGGTTGTGAGGAAATACTGTTAATTCTTCACAATCAATGCCATATGTCAGCACAAGGTCTAAAGTATGGAGCCGAGAGTGCGTCGGTTCATGCACATTTTGAGCAAAACCAATTGAATCTAGGATAGTTTTAAAGGCTACACTAAGGTTATCACATTCAGTGTCAACATGGATGTTAAAATCACCCACTATAATAACCTTATCAGTATTTAACACCAAATCAGATAAGAAATCTGACAACTCATCCAAAAACTGAGTGTAAGGGCCTGGTGGACGATACAAAACAACAAACAGAAGAGGTTTTATTGCTTTGCAGTTTGGATGAGGGAAACTGAGGGTTAAATGTTCAAAAGAACTGTAATTATTAGTTGGCCTGGGACTAATTAATAAATCAGACTGAAAGATGGTTGCCACTCCTCCTCCTCTTCCCACAGATCTGGGAATGTGGAAATTTGAATAACTGGAGGGGGTTGACTCATTTATACTAACGTAGTCCTCTTGTAGCCAGGTTTCTGTGAGACAAAACAAATCAATCTGATTATCAGAAATCAATTCATTAACTAACAAAGTCTTTGGAGGGAGAGACCTTATATTTAATAGACCACATTTTATTATTTTATTTTTAGGTTCAAGGTGAACCATATTCATTTTTATTAGGTTTTTATGATTTGTTCCTTTTAGATCAGTTTTTGATCTGTTAAGTTTTGGCCGTGGGAAAGACACCGTCTCAATAGGATAATGGGTGGGTAACAGTACAGAAGCTGCAGAGAGGTGTGTTAAACTACGGCTCTGCTTCCTGGTCTGGACCCTGGGTTGTCAGCATTTAGGAGAACTAATAAATCCGGCCAGATTCCTAGAAAGAAGAGCTGCACCATCCAAAGTAGGATGGATGCCGTCTCTCCGGATCAGACCAGGTTTTCCCCAGAAAGTTCTCCAGTTATCAATGTAGCAACTTAGGCTGGAGCAAACATTTTGTACAAGATATGTAGTTTTCTTTAATCATACATTGTTCATAATTGTAATGGTTATCTATATTAAAGCTATTCATGCTATTTAGAACTGAAATATGGGAGTTACCTTTTTTGGGGGGGAGATTGTGGGGTTCATTATGGTAGATGGAGCATGTTAGGATCCTGGGTGTGACAGCGGAGGTGCTTGGCAAGCAAGCAATAGCTTATCCAGAATAAACGACCCACATACTCTCACATGGCTCAGTCATCAGAAACTTTAATTGATGAGTACACCCACCTACAACCTCATCACCAAACATACTATGCACCTCTCCAGTTGTAACACTGTTGGTGCTGAGGCTGCTCTGACCTTAACCAAAAAGGCGCTCACTAACCACCTGAAACAAACTCTATACTATCTTTACACGCTGCCATGATCAGGCACCTCACAGATAGAGTTTGGTATGTAGCTACCATCTGGAAAGGAACACACGTCTCCAAATTGTACATATTGTTGCTGAGAGTTATTTTTTCACATTGCAATTCAAAGGCAAAATCGATTTTTTTAAGCTAAAACTAATGGTATAAGTAAGTCAGCTTTTATTTCTATAACACCTCTCACAGACATTGACATTACAAAGTGCTTCACATGAGCATAAGCAATTTAAAAAAACACAAAACATGCTTAAGCAAACGCCTGTCTAAAAAAAAATGTCTTTAGACGTTTTTTAAAAGAGACCATGGACTCTGTGCAGCGAAGAGACAGTACCAGTACCAGTAGTAAAGAATAAAATTTCTTTAGTACTGGTGGAACTAAAGAAATGCTTCTTAAGGGAATTTCATAGATTATGAGGAGACTTGCGTTGCAGATACAATATCTGTGGCACTATCACTTAGATAGGATCTCCCTGAGAGACCCTACAACCATTTGAACTCCCCGAAAAAAAGAAAAAGAAAATAACACTCACTTAGTTAAATACACAGTAGGAGATTGCGTAACTTGCCAATTGTTTTTTGGACTGGCAAGCTTACCTCATGACAGGGGTGTTAAAGAAGGTGCTACAATAATCCAATATAAAATTTACAGAAATTTTCGTATAACATCAATAATGTTTTTTGGATAGCACAAAAAACCAGCCGGGCTTTTGCAGCATGCATGCTGTTTTGGGTCGTCAGTTGATCACAAATACATTACACCCTCTACCTCTCACCTGTCCGCTGTTGGCGTAGTCGTCGACTGTAAGGGAGAGATCCAGCCTCAACGCCAGACCAAAGTCACACAGGGCACACTCCTTCCTGTTCTTGACCACAATGTTGCTGCTCTTCAGGTCTCGATGGGCGACCGGTACCTACAGCAATGCAAAGAATGTGTGTGTGTGTGTTACTTGTGAATTTTCACCAATATTTCATTAAGGTTATATGATGACAATAAAGTTTCTTGATCCTCGATAAGACACAGACAGGAAGTATTCTTCATGTTATGTTTAGATATCTAAATATTGTCACTGCAGCAGTTTTTTAAATGTCAAAATTAACAAAAGAAAAACCCGACAGACATTTAAAGATTAGCCTGAACCAGTGCAATTACGTTTATTCAGATGTTAGAAGCTGTTTTAACAAGTAAGGTCCTTGATATTAAGATAACTGCAAAAAAAGCAACAAATGGTTTTACTAGTTTATTAAATTCATAAGATAGCAGTGGTTGATTAACCTGACTCTCACCAGATGTATGTCGCTCCGCCTAGCTCCACTCACATCCATCTGGGACCTCTCCCATAGATGATTTCTCCAACCAATTTTATTGTCCAGCCAATCAGGACGCAGGGCTGGAGTTTCATAGATGTGACGTAGTGGAGAAGCGACCATGACATGAAACTGTTATGATAGCAATGGCAACTCGCACCGAGGAAGCAAGCGTTAACATTGATGCTGCTATTTCTTCCATGTTGTCCAATCTACCTAATATTGTTTCATTAAAAGAACATCAGAGAACGCCTCTGAAGGCTTTTGTTGGTGGAAACCATGTTTTCACCCTTCTCCCGACCGGATTTGGCAAGTTTTGTTTTCCAGGGCGCGCCCGTGGCGGAGCGGTTAGCGCGAACCATGTTAGGAGGCCTTTAGTCCTCGACGCGGTCGGCCCGGGATCGACTCCAACCTGCGGCGCTTTGCCGCCTGTCTTCCCCCCTCTTCCTGTCAGCTTACTGTCAATAAAACGCGTGTCACTAAAGCCGCAAACACATTTTTTTCCTGCGTCTCTTTCACAGCGTCACGGGTTAGCTTCGGTGTGAGTGGTTGAAATAGCACGTCGATAAAGATGACAGACAAGTGGCTTATCCAATTATATGCAAGAATTTTTGATAAGGCCCAGCCTTCAATAAAGGCAATTCCTGTGGAGAGGTCCCAGATGGATGAGTGAAGCTAGGCGGAGCGACATGCGTCTGGCTAGAGTCAGGTTAGTGGTTGATAGCAGTGGTCTTTAATTCCGGTCCTCGAGGGCCGGTGTCTTGCAACTTTTATTTGTTACTCTGCTTCAACGCACCAGAGTCTAATAATCAGGCCATTAGCAGGACTCTGGATAACTTGACTGTATACTGAGGAGGTAATTCAGCCATTTAACTCAGATGTGTTGGATCAGCAACATATCAAAAAGTTCCAGGACACCACTGGACAATAGTTTTTACTCAAGCAGACCAACATTTTAGTTGATGTGTGGTATCTGCCTATTCCTTATGTTCTAACTATGACCTTATTTCTCAGATTTTCACCTCATTTTCTCACACAACAAAAGACGACAACTGAATTGGCTTTCTGCGGTTTCAGATTTCAAGAGCTCAACGCTTAAGTTTACCTTCGGTACCCCACTGGTTGTTGTGTCACTGTGGAGGTGCGCTAATCCTTTGGCAATGCTAGCTGCCATGGCGACTAGCTCCTCCCAGCTCATTATATTAGCTGTCAGGAAGTCCTGCAGATTTCCGAGGCTGTAGTAGGCCATGACCAACCAGTAGGTTTGATGAATGCTGCCCGGTGGGCCCATCTCTTCAGCTGCCAGGAACTGAACTAAGTTGTCGTGTTGCAGCGTGGCATCAGAGAAGATGGAGCATTCGTTTCTCCAAGAGGCGTACTCCTTACTCGGGAACACCTTTACCGCCACTGTTTCATAGCCGTTAGCTTCCTGTTTTTTGCTGTGCAGCAGTCGTGCCCTCCACACCTCAGCAAAGCGTCCCTTCCCCACCAGTTGATCCAGCTTGACGGGCAGGAGTTTACCCAGCTGCCAGTCTGACCTGTAACTGACAGTGCCATTGCTCAGACTTAGTTCTTTGTTATGAAAATCCTCCTGTTCAATCTCAAGAGCCAGCAGGTTCTTCCCTCCATCTTCATCGCTCGGTGCTGGTCCGTCATGCGGCACATCCAAAGCCTGATAGAGCTCTGGAGTGTGCTTGGCGGGCCAATCAGGGCGCCGTATCCGATAGGAATAGAAGGCAGCAGTGGCCACGATGACCACCAGGACAAGGGGTACCAAACTGATCACGACCACTGCGATCACATCTTGACTTTGCAACTTTGAGAGACCTGTAGAAACAATGAAAATGCGGTGTGTTCGCACATTAAATATTGTCCATCCAATTTTATCTGTTTACTTTTCTGGTTAAATAAGATCCTTCTGTTGTTTTATACTAAAAAGTGGATCAGACAGCTGCAGCTGATCCAGAACGCTGCTGCCCGCGTCCTCACTAAGACTAAGAAAGTAGAGCACATAACACCAGTTCTAAAGTCCTTACACTGGCTCCCTGTATCTCAGAGAATAGACTTTAAAATACTTCTGTTAGTCTATAAATCCTTAAATGGCTTAGCTCCTAAATACATCACAGACTTGTTATCAGCGTATAAACCATCCAGACCACTCAGGTCTTCTGACTCCAGCCTGCTCTGCATACCTAGAACCAGAACCAAACATGGAGAAGCAGCATTTAGTTCCTATGCTCCAATTATCTGGAACAAACTTCCAGAAAACTGTAAAAGTGCGGAAAGCCTGAGTTCTTTTAAATCAAGATTAAAAACACATTTGTTTAAAATTGCCTTCAACTGTCCTAGTTAACTGAATCACCACTTTTTTGTTCTATTTTCTATCTATATTTTATTCCTACTTGCTTTTATTCTGTTTTATTTTGCTATATTTTAATCATGTAAAGCACTTTGCATTGTCTTTGTACTGAATTGTGCTATATAAATAAATTTGCCTTGCCTTGCCTATACATTCATTAATCAATCAATTCCAGTCATAGAAGCAGACCTCCCTTACTAGCTGCATTCATTCAGTCCCACTCCCTTCCTCTACGGCTCACCATCAAATCCTTTGCTAAAGATGAGCTTGTCATTACATTCCGCTTGGCCTTGGCATCCACAGACCATCATGTCACCGTCCACTGCAGGTTGTGGGACCATATGACACTCCCTGGAGGTGAAATTCAGCAACAACAGCGGATCAACACCATCCAGGGGCAACTCTGGGTTGTGGCACATCGTTTGCACTGTCTGTGAGTCGTTTTGCTTCCTCCTGCAAGAGCAGCGAACATCTTCAGTTAAAGTTTAACATATATGACATCTTTTCTTATAGACAGCACCATTATATAATCATCATGTCAAAAATCTTAATGGTACGAATGTAGAGTAATAAGTGAATCTGCTGCAAGTAGGGCTGGGTGACATGAACCAAAAATAATATCTCTATATTTTTAGGCTGAATGCTGATAAATTGCATTTTTCTTAATATGTTATTTAAAGCTTCATCCCAAATGTCTAACATGCATATGTTTTTTTTTAACAAACAGCTGTAGATAAATGTGAGTCAGCTAAAATACAACCCACTGGAATACATAAAACTACAGATGTAGTTAAACGTGTTAGGTACCTTTGGGGTATTTATACTGATTTGCATATGTATTCAGGGACAGAGGGGCCAAAGATATACGAGAAGTCAATCAGACGTCAAGGTCCCCCTGATCCTGATGGTCAAGGTGAGAGTTTAAATGGTTTCATGATAAGTCTGCTGCGCGAAGCCATGAAATAAATAAATACAGAGTGAAATAATGAAATGTATATTCAAATAAATGTATTTAACAAAAATGACATTTAATTATTTAATGTCATAATTTAATTATTAAATGGCACATTTAAGTATTTCATTTTATGTTTCATAATTTAATGGTACATTTGATTTTTTTATTGATATATTAAGCCCTTTGTGTTGTCATTGTACTGAAATGGCTATACAATTAAATTTGCCTTGCCTCGCCTTAAAAGAAATCATACATTTAATTATTCAATGGAACATTTAAAGGTACATTTATTTATTTCATTATTTCACTTTGCATTTCATTATTTCATGGTACATTTATTTATTTCACGGTATATTTATATTTATTTCATGATATTTATTTATTTATTTAATTTTGTCCCTTTTAACCCGCCATTATTTCTCCCCATGTGATTGGAAAATAAAAGATAAAAAATGTTTTAATAAAAATGCAGATGTCTCATTTCAGTGAGAAAGAGGCATCTTACTTACAACATGGAGAAGAGGCCAGGAATAAATTTGTTCATGTATAAACGGGGTTGAAAAGTGAGTAAGCAGAAAATAAACAGAAAGGATGGCCTCCTCTGCATTATTCAGAATCACCAAACAGAACACTAAGTGCTTTAAAACAAAACGCTTTATTTCGTATCATTTATGAAAGATACTTATATGACTTACTAATGAGGTACACAATAGAAATAAGTTTTTACAATTCTAAGTCATTCAAATGTGTTACCACTTTGACAAAGACCCCCAGATGAAGGGACATTGGACGGATCATTCAATAACAATCCAGCCAGTCTCCATGGAGTGAAAGGCTGCTGACCAAAAAAAAAAGGCCTCTCCCCAAAAGCTACATTTTAAAGCGTGATTTAAACAACTAGAGGGCAATTTGGTTACAATGACAGGAAGATATCGCCTCAAACCCACAGATAAATGGCCGATAGGTTTACCGAAACCGGCTGCTCCATGAGGAACTCAGCAAACTGGTTTTAGAATAGAAAGAGCAGGTTGATTTACAGCCAGTGAAATGGACGTCCCCAAGTCATGTCCCCGATTCTATGGACTTCTCTGGACAATGCTTACGACGAAGTGTGGACAAACATCCAACCAGGCAACAAAAAGCATGAGATTGAGGGGGAACGTGCTTAGAGACATTTGATCAAATACCAGTGAAACTGTTTGGAACGTGTTGTCTGCACATTGGCATCTATTAAGAAGCCGTTTGGGTGAACATGGCTGAATTGCGCTTAAAGAGTACAGAGTATTTAAAGAGTCTCACCAAATAGAAATGCAGACTTCCACATTGGAGGAGCAGAACGAGGTCAGGTCGCAGTTACTGAAACAAATGTCGTCTTTGCACTTAGGCGTGGACACGTCGCACCACTTGCACAAGATGTCGGCCCCCAGAGAGTGGACAGCACCTGGAAGACCAAGGAGAGAGCAGAACAAAAGTGATACAGCAGGTTATTTGGGGATGGGGGTCTCATGTTGAGAAGTTTGTGATAAAGATGTTAAAGAGCCAGTGGGATCCTGTCACAGGTCCTGTCAGCGTGTTGCCAAAACTGTTTTTAACTCAGACTTGATTGAAGGACAAAATCAGTGTTGCTCAACAGAACGCCATACCTTCTAAGTATAACTGATATATTTCCCCATATTTATTGATATGCTGATTTTGTAAGCTTCTGCTTCAGTTTTAAAGGGTCATAATTAAAACATTCATTTTTCTAAACACATAAACCCAGATTTTCGTTTTGTGCCAGTCGCTGTCTTCCCCAGTGTCTTAAAGGGCGCCAAGAAGTCCTGTGTTGCTGCACAAGAGACATTTCACACGCGCACACTTGCTCTTTGTTAGACGTGAGATAATGGGGGTCTTTTGAGGAGGAACCATACACTGAACGGCAGCGACAGAAAGTTTATTCTCTCAAGTACTGTGGGCAAGTCGGACATTTTTAACATTCACAAGGCTTTTCTTGTTGAACAGGCATAGACCCAAAATCACCAATTGGTCCAATGAAAAACTATGTTTGAACATATTAACATTGGTTGGACTTGGATACAACTTGATACACACGCATACTGGGGGTATGGGCATGTGTAGCCTGCCATAAACATCCAGAGCAAAGACAGAGGGTTTGGAGTGGTGCTGGTACCAGAAGGCATGGACATATGATGAGTGGAGTTGTATCATGTTCCTTGGCTCTGCATTCCCATAGATGACTATTGTGTCTGTGTTAGAGAACTGACCCAGTTGGCGACCCACCAGTCCATCCCATGCATCATGGCAGCTGTGAATTATGACGTCAGGTCACCTCTGGTAGGTATATGTGGGGCCCTGACTACAAAACAATAAGCCAGCTAGATCCTGTGTCTTGTCTTACCACTCCTCTGACAGCTCTGGCACAGTCTATCAACAAGGCAATGGCTGTCTACACTTGGCATGTGTTCAGAGACTGCCTGAGTAATGTTGAGGTCCTGCAATGGCCTCTCCCTGCTGAAGAAAAGCTCTCCACAGCATCATGGAACCCTGTTCCCTTACCCATCAAACATGTTGGAGGTCGCCATTAAAGGCGACTCCAACGCGATGCTGATCTGCTGGATCTCCTGGATCTCCTGGGGCCGTTACATTGTTCGTGGGCCAAACTGCACCAGACTGGTAACTGTATCCAGGCCTGAGGGGAGGCCACACCCTACTGACACGGGACCAGCAGTGGGGCCCTACTGTCAAACTATGCATCACATGCACTTTCTTCTGCATTTCATCCTTTTTGGACTTTTTTGAGTCCGTTTGTTTTCTCTCTCTTAAACAACACATGGTTAAACTGGGTGTTAAATTATGAGTACTGAATTCTGAAGTCTAAAATGAATGGGGCACCAACAGGCACTGATTTATTCCCCAGGTCAACTTGCCAAAAGGCCACTACTGGACCATTATGGAACCTTTAACAAACTAACTTAGGGGGAGTGGTGGCCTACTGGTTAGAGCAGCGCGCTTGCACTCTGAGAAGGATGCAAGTACCCGGTTCGATCCCAACTGCCTGCAATCTGGGTCCCTGAGCAAGACCCTCAACCCCCAATTGCTCCCCGGGTGCCCTACAGTGCTCAACCCCCCACTGCTCCCCAATGGGGATGGGTTAAATCCAGAGAATATGACTGGGGTTTGGTCCACTGGTTAAGTTGTGGGACTGGCGCTCCCCATGTCGCAGGATCAAAAACCCGGTGTGGCAGGTTAAGCATATTACATTTGGTGGGGAGTGGTGACCTAGTGGTTAGAGCAGTGTGCTTGCACTCAGAGAAGGATGCAAGTACCCAGTGCGATCCCCACAGCCTACACTCTGGGTCCCTGAGCAAGACCCTTAACCCCCGATTGCTCCCCGGGTGCTGCACATGGCAGCCCACTGCTCCCCAAGGGTGATGGGCTAAAAGCAGAGAACACATTTCATTGTAATGTATGTTTCAATGACAATAAAGATGATATTACTATTACTACTACTATTACTAATAAGTAATAGTAGCGTTACTGAAGTGTGATCAGAGGTTTGATATTAGGTAGTTTATTTTATGGGCCCTAAGCACAGTAGCTATGTTCCCCTCTAACTGTTAACAATAGTTTTTTTAATCAAAATAAGTTGTAAACAACTTATGTTGGGTCAAAAGATAAATAAACGGAAAAAAATAATAATTTAAATAATAATAAATGGAAGCCTTTATTTCTTTACCATCAAGACAGTGCTGTGAAAAGTATTTACCCTATCATAGACCTGGCATGTTTTCTGGTCACAATAAAGTGCATTCCATTTCAGTAAAGCTTGCAGAGAATGGACATCTTAACACTTTGCGAACTGCCTTATTTTGGACTGCCTGAAACTAGATTATAGACCGCTTTAATTTGTTAGCAGCAGACCATATGAGTGAGACAGAACTAAAGATTGTACAACCTCTTTCAAAACTGTGGGAGTCAGAAAATAGGAATGTCTTCTGACAACAGCAATACCTTTACCCATTTCACTAATCATATGCAAGATATCATGACAAATGATGATCCACTATGATGCCAAGTAGTTTCACTTTTGTAACTTGCTCCAAAACAGAGTTCTTCATTACAAAATACAACCGACCTATAAGCATTGATCTGGTATTGGTAAAATGTAAAATCATGCGATTATCATTAACCCATTTCTCAAATGAACTCATCTGGCTTTCCAGCAGTCTTGATATATCGCCAACATTTGGATCAGAACAAAACATCATTGAATCGTCTGCAAACATAGCTGAAGATTGGTTTAACACAGACCACAGTAGACCTCACAACTGTTAGACAAGAAGCCGTTGTAAAAGACTTGTTGACTTCTATCAGTAAAATAGTCTTTGATCCAAAACAAAGACCTGGTTTATCAGATCAAATGCTGCACTAAAGTCCAAAAATATGACATTGTCTAAGTTACTTATGTCCAACTCTTCATACCAATCGTCAATCATGTGAGCAAGCGCTGTTTCGGTGGAATATTGTAGTGAGCAGACTGTTTTCAACAATGTCATTTTCAATCTGCTTACACCCTACTGTATTAATTACTTTTCCTAAAGCATGAAGTATGTTAATGAGCCTAGTATTAGATCTATTGAACAAAGCATTTTTGTTTTTTTGGAATATGAATTATTTTTAAACACTTTCCAGTGCGAAGTTAAAGATCCACACAGCAAACAATCCAAATGCATGTCACGTCTCGTTTTGCCCCAGTACGGCTTTATGTATACCAACGCCCATGTAAGAGATTAGGGGACGAAAAAAAACGACTGCGAGAATGTATTAAGTGAGCTAAAGTGCTGTAACAGAAACGTGTTTTATTTTGGTCAGTGGTCATATTAGAGAGAAAAATCACGACCCGTCTACAAGGTATGAACGTTAAGGCTCTACATCTTTTCCTGCTGACAGATCAAGTACATAATGCTGAGTCCTGTGCTTTTACTCCTTAACGCTCCAGCTTAACTAAACATGCATAAACAAAGGCTGGCTTTTAACTACACTTTGCAAGAATACTTTGAATGAAACTAAAATTGAATCCAAAAAAAAAGTATTCTACCGATACTGAATGTTTTGTATTAGTTATTAAAAGTCTGAGCGTGGTGCGTTTTTCCTAAACAAAGCGACCCCCACCCAATGCACCCACCCAAGCCTGGCTTTCTTTAAATAACTCCCGAGGCAAAGAGATGAAAAGCTCCCAGCAGGCAGGCAGCACTCACCGGCTGTCACCAGGACCAGGATCGCCGTCCAAAGTGTCCAGCACCGAGCCATCTTTTGTGGAAGAAACCCGCTTATTGTAGTCGTCGGGTCTACATGTTCTGCCTCTGTGTGAGCTGAGAAAGACAGAGACGTCCAGATGTTTTTCATCCAGATGGGGTTTGGCCCCGCCTCTTTCATTTCCCCACATGTGTGACATGGAGCCAAGGAGCCCCAGCTGACATGTTGACTCCAAAGCTAAATCACCAAGTAGCTTTTATAGCCTTCACTTACTTGTTTTAGTCTAAAGGGGGAAAAAGAGGGAAAGCTTTCCCTCAAACTTTTTAACACTTTAATCTTTTTTTGTCCCATTTTACTTAAGACAGATTTCTTATCATTCATCAATGTTTCTATTTAGTTTACATTTATATTTGTTTCTAAAAATACCATTACTGTTTCTTTATGCATTTTCTTCATCTTGCATTGAATGGTAGAAACTATAAACTCTACTTATAGTGCTTCATGAGCAGGGGATTAGCTATGGGTGGGCCTGGGCCCACCCACTTTGTACCAGGGCCCTCCTAATAAGATGGCTTTCCTTAAAAAAAAAAAAAAAAAAAAAAAAAAAATATATATATATATATATATATATATATATATATATATATATATATATATATATATATATATATATATATATATAAAAAAGAACCCATTCAAGGGGATGTAGGTGCAAATGAGGAAAGGCTGAGGACAATGATCCAAAATAACTTGTCAATATTAATGTTATGAAAACAGTTGTAATAAGGAAGGGGAGAAATTAGAATCCTGAAGAAAGATTTAAGCGAAGTTTTTTTTTTTTATCAACAATGGTGCTTACTTCCACACAAAATAACTGTGTTTTACCCATCAAGGAGGAAAATTAACAAAGACAATAGTTTTTAAGTGGGATTAAAATGAGAAAACAAATAAAGTACAACGAATAAAATGCAACAATGGGCAGTGTAATAAAGAACTAATACTCATCCTATAAATCACTCTTAGAATGAGACTTGTTTTTGTCCTGTTTTCACATGTTCTATTTGTTTGATGAAAACCCCTAAAAACATCACAAATGTCTGATTTTCCAGAGGAAACTGAACAATGTGTTCATGACAAGTTTAGTTTTCCTGAGGAATGTTCGTTAGGAGGAGCTCACTTAAACCAAAGATCCTCAAAATCTGCAGAACGTCTGCAATTATTTTACATTAACAGACCTTTTCACTGCAGTTCAAAGTCATTTTTTAATTAGGGCAGATCTAACAGGCTGAACATGGGTTAAATACTCAGGTATTTGTTACTTTTACATTTTTCATGTTTTTCATTTGTTCAAAGAAGTTTACTGTTGCTTTAGTAAAGAAAAATTAAAGCATCATTTTAGACAAATGGTGTTGAAACAATCACGTAGGCAGCGATTCCATGGGGGAGTGTTATTTTCTGTTTTAACCCACTAACTGAACAATGAGGTAACAACTCAATCAAATCAGGCTGTTAAATGCCTCAGCTCACTGATCCAACGTGACAGCAGCCGGTAGCGACAACCATTAAGTTTCCGGCTAGGGAAGGCTGATGCTAACCAACCAATAGGGAGCAGTTGTCCCCTTAAGACCCCCTCATCCTCATTTGCATAATGAGGAAGAAACGCATACAGAGATGGAGAAAGGACAGGCATAAATAAATAGGGTGGAAGAAATAAATAGGGTAAAAATACAGAAAAGAAGAATAAAACAGACAAAAATATTAAAACATAGAAATAAAGACATTTAAAAACGAAATAATTAATAAATAAACAAGTATAATGAAAAATAGATAAATGAGGTGATTATTTAAAAGAGGAATAAAATAAATTAGCTAATTAAAATAAATATTTACACTTATGTCTCATTGTATAATTTAGTTACTGCTTAAATATATGTTTTTGCCCTATTTGTGTATTTATTTTATGCTGATATATTGTATTCATTTCTGCATTTATTTTTGAATATGTCAGAGTCAGTCCTCTGGCTTTATTGTAGGAAATAGATTTTTGTGTAGCTTAAAGCCTGGCCCATACCCAGGAACAGTAGATGGCGGTAATGTCCCTTTAAGTTGGTCGCCAACCACGGTTAAAATGTCAAGGAGAATGGTTCAGGTAGGTAATTGTTGTTTATTGTGAATAATTAAAAATGCCAAAACAAGTGTCATGAAAACAGGAGATGAGTTACGAACACCAGCTGTGATATCCAGCAGGGGAACCTCCCCCACTGACAAGTTCAAACTCTGGTAAGTACATTACAGCTGCACTTCCTGATGAACATTTAATTGCAATAGCATTTCCAATAGATTTTTTAGTTTTAGCTGTATTTATCTTTTTGGACCATGTCGTTTTAGATCTTACTTTGTTGTACCATAGAAGTCAAACAATGTTCGTCCCGTTGTCAATATAGATGTAAAATGGTTGCACTGATGCTTGTTTCTCTTTTGATCACCTTTCTATTTAATACGTGAGCATTTCTTCTATTCTGTGTCTCTCAGTCAGCAGAAGCCAAAGGCGTGATGGAACACGAGGAGGTCTTGTCAACCAAATGCCCTTTGTGTGGACATCAACAACGGGCATCGAACACCAAAGCAACCCAGACTGGGATACGTGACGTTGATGACTCCAGCAGGTTCATTTTATGGTTTAGGTCCAGCTGTCTTGGATACGAATCTCATCTTTTATACGGAGCAACATGATGTGTTCCTTGTTGTAATGTGTCATAAATTGTGTTTACCGTGTAAAATTGCGAAAACACACATTGTTTCACCAATGTGGCTTATTTTGGCTGCAGTGCTTGCACAGCAAGGCGAACAAGAGAGGAAAAGGGGGAAAGCAGGAAAGAAGAAGATGGTGGAGGAGGCCATGGAAGCGAAGCATGCAGAAACAACTGAAGAGCTTTTTGGTCCGGAGGCTTCCACTCATCTGCAGGAAGACGGCAGTGACTCCGTTTTGGTCGAGGGAGCCAGGGAGTGGTGCTCTCTCAGTATGCACCAGCGTGCCGTGGTGCAGAAACAAGCCTATCGTCCGACGATGATCCGGGTTCGGTACACATCCATGAGGAATGCCCTCGCAGGCGGAGCGGCGAGGGCTGGTGTTGGGCGAGGCTGGCAGGGCCCACGGCCCCGCACGTTCTGCCAGGTTTGGCACGTATGCCACAATGGAGCTGGCAGCATTGTATATCAAGGTTGTCCTTGATATAGACGTTGTGCAGGTATACTACTGTTTCGATGTCTGTAGAGAGGTTTTACTGTCAGTAAAAACGCTGTTATACAACTACTGGGACCGTCAGAAAGCTTTGTTGGAGTTCTACTTCGTCTTTTTGTGCAGCCAGGTCCAGGGGTCGCGCCGTGCGGAGAAAGAAGGCCTTGTTCGATCTGTTAGAAAGATCTGAGACCGTCCTGCTGGAGAGTGTAGTGAATAACAAACTGCTCATTGGAGACATCAAGAAGGTCAGCAATAACTTCCAAACATCATGCTGTGAAGTTTTCCATAGCCCCCTGGATCAGTTTGCACCAAAGATGAAGGCGTTCTTATACACAGAGCTGCGAATCAGGTAATAATTACAAAGTTAAAGCTGTTTTTCTGCTACACTTTGCTTTGCTATTCAATTCAGCATTCTGATACATCCGCTCGCTCTCTATGCGTGTATGTGGTGTGTGTCTGTTATATTTCATGTGCGTTCACTTCATCGGAGCACGGCTTGCCAGTTTGCCGAATGTTCTTTTGATCCCTGTCGTGTTTATGAGGAACATATATCAAACATATGCTTCAAAGAATCTTTTACATGTTTTTTTTTTTGACAGTATATGTTGACAACGTCATGCAGTCTGTTGTTGCCAGATGTAAGGAAGGACGTCAGGCCCGGAGGAACCTGCTCTGCCAGAGTCTCCGCCTCAGCTTTCTGCAAATCTGCCCCGACCTGACCAGGCTGAGGCTGCCGCCAAACATCAGCAGCCATTTCTGAGTGTCTTGTATGAAGAAAGACATTTGAAACAGAACGTGTGACTCCTTTATTCTTATTTCAGGTGCTCGCTTATTTAGTTAATAACAATTACAGAAGGTTATTCTCATTTGTGAAGTTTAAAAGCAATGGCACATTAAATGCCACGACTCTGGTGGTGAAAGAATATTGTCAGGTGACGGTGTTGTTCCAGCACCAAAGTCCAGATATCAGGCAGAAACATAAACTACATGACCTTCCCAGGATAAAAAAAAATGCTTCCGTTTTGATTATTTTTCATAGCCTAACCATAAAATAGTCTTTTGCTTTTCTGTGCATGACGACGAGAGGTAAAACACGTTTTCACGTTCGGCCGGCCTGAACCACTGAGCTATATAATACACTGGAGTGCTGATTTTGCCGAAAAACTGAAGTCACTGGCCGCCATCTTGCTCCTCCCTACTCTCACAGAATCTCATAGAATTTGTTTGCAACAACAACAATCAGTTTTCTGGCTGTGTGAAAACGTTTCATAGGTAATTGTACAGTCAGTGGATGTACTAACACTATCAACTACTAGGAAATTAGGTGCTGAAATATTTTACAGGTTATTAATATTAACTATACATGTATATATAAATATTTGTACATGTATATATGTATATATGTGTATACATATATTTAAATATATGTATTTGTGTGTGTGTATGTATGTATATATATATATATATATATATATATATATATATATATATATATATATATATATATATATGTGTGTGTGTGTTTTATATGTATATTTAAATGAATAAAATGCTAAATATTTCAGCACATGACTTTCTCAGTACTTGATAGTTTTAGAACATAACATAAAAGTATATGGCATTTGACATTTTAAAAGTCTTAAGCCCCCCTGAACATGAGAAAATCCTCGTTAGTCGATGCTGTAGCGCACATATTCCCTAGTTACTGGGGGGAAATAGGGAGTACCAATATGGCGGCTGGTGGCTTCAAAGTGACTCGTTCTAACAGCGGGCTAATAGCACTCCAGTGTATTATATAGCTCAGTGATAATATAACTCAGTGGCCTGAACACCCAGGCTTTTATTGTGAAGGTATGGAGCGGACGATACAGCTTTTATTTTGACACATTCCGCTCAAGACTTCTCGTGTGGAAAATAAATCAACCTCAACATATGAAATAATATTAATAATGATAAAACATACCTGTTAAACTAATATTAAAGAGCCATGCTAAAATAACACGGATAAAAAAAAGCAAAGTAAGGCGGTGTGCTCTTCCTCTCCTCCCAGCAGCAGCAGCTGCCCGCTGGGCGTCACTGAGACGTCCCACAGTGACAGCAGCAATGCTTCCAGGGTGTTCCTCCGTCAGCACAAGCAGCCGGACTCTGACCCGCACCTTTGGACTCGACCTGCAGCTCAGCTCAGTCTGTCTGTGAGACCCACTGCGGTGAGACATGAAGAGGAGACTCCTGCTGGTGTCCAACTCCACCCTGCACGGCAGCGGCTACCTGGACCACTGTCAGCAGCACATCTCCAGCTTCTTTGGAAAGTAGGTCCGAGAGCAGAAAACTCCAGGAAAGGACGTCCTAGGAGGCTCGTTTAAATCCAGATGTGATAAGAGACAGGACAGGGTCGGTTGGACAGCAGGAAACAGATGTAGGAAGAAAATGAAAGTTCAGAATCTCAAAGGGAAAACAAATTGAAAACAACAACAAAAAAAGTTTGTTCTAAAATTCAGTTTTGGGTGAGATGGCTCTTGGCCTTGGGTGGCATACCGCAGAGGGGCGGCAAGACAAATTAAATGAAAATAGTCAGATGCTCTGAGGCGTTTCTGTGACTTATGCTGTGTTGGAACTCAGAGCTGAGAATGACATCAAACATGAGTTAACCGTCTGCTAAATGTAAGTTGGAAAACTGTTATATGTTTTAGAGCTAAATACTACGAGCAACACCAGCCGATAAGATATTTCTCCACATTTTATGCATTTAAACAGGGGACCATGTTCACAAAATCATGTTAAGTTAAAGTACTATTTGTGTGACAGCCTCAATTATACTAAACCGGCAGACGTGCCGATAAATAGCTATACTGGCAACTTCCGCTACGCGGCCATATTGGATACAATCCTCAGGGGCGCTTGGTAATAATTCGGACTGATTGATTGTTTATTATCTGTTAGTTCCAAATGTTTCTGACATATTACATAAGACTTTCTTTTTTTGGGGGGGTGCTTGCCCAGGGTGTCATCAGTGCAAGAACCGCCCCTAACAGGATATAAACAATCATATCTTCAGATTGTCTTTGGATATTTCTTTCAGGAATGTGAAGAGAGTGCTGTTCGTTCCCTATGCCCTCCACGACAGAGACGCCTACACAAAGACGGCCAGGAACAAGTTCAAGACTTTAGGTAGGGCTTTATGGCACCATTTTTCAAGAGCTGCTGCCAATTATGCTAACGTTAGCCCACTTTTGCTAAGGCGTAATGGTTAGACCATAATGTCCAGTCGTCACTTGTGTGCTTAAATAAAGCTGAGAATGGGTGCAGATCCATTCCAGCAGTGCCACGGCGTCCTGGAAAAGCTGACTGGTTTGTGGCTCCTGCAGGTTACGAAGTTGACGGCATCCATGAGGCCACAGACCCCGTGGAGGCCGTCCGGAAAGCCGAGGGCATTTTTATCGGTGAGGACGAACGGCACCAAGCTGCAGCGACGCTCCCCTCTCTGCTTCTTTCCCTTCTCCTGACACACAGTGATGTCAAAAAGCTTTGCCAGTGACACCAACAATGTGAAGTTGACAGTACAATTTGTTTAGGTCACTACTTACTGCCCAGACACAATTTTATCCGCTAACCTTCATTGTCCTTATATCAGCCCCACTGGTAGCTTCACAAAAAAGTCGGCTGCCTTCATGGATTTGTAAACCAGGATTAAGAGTATTGCACCAGAAAGAAGGTTTTCGTGGCTCATCTGGCATCTTAAGGAGAGAGGTTAAGTGTCCAGCACATGCTAGGACCTTCTCCTCCTGAGAAGCCAACTAGCGTCATGCTGCCACCACTGCGGATCTTGCTCAGCATTCTCAGCAGGTGTGTGTGAGCGCATCCCCGCACGCACTGACACGAAGGATTTTGGATGGTAGGTTTTCCACTCATAGCAAAAATCATACAGAAAATCCCTCAGATCCTGGCCACACACGAAGAAGTGGTCAGTCAGGATTTTCTTCAGACGTTGATGGGCAGCAGGACAGAGCTCCTAACCTCTTACCTTGGTGTTTCTTGTGCGGGTATGGCTTTGAAGCATCTCCCCGTACTGACCTCCTTCACGGAGACCCTAACAGATGCATCTGCTTGCAGGCGGAGGCAACACTTTCCGGCTGCTCAAGAGCCTTTACGACAACAACGTGGTGGCTGAGATCAGGAAGAGAGTCATGGAGGTGGAACGCACTCACACAGCCGAGTCTTATAGAGCCAAACAGTCTTGATACGAGGATGCAGCCACTTTCCTGCACCTGTTGCTGAGGATCTTGTTTCCTCCCTCCATGCCTTCCTTTCTAGGATGGGGTCCCGTACATGGGTTCCAGCGCCGGCACCAACGTGGCGACCATCAGCATTAACACCACCAATGACATGCCCATCGTTTTCCCTCCAACCTTCTCCGCCATCGGCCTCGTCCCCTTCAACATCAACCCTCACTACCTGGACCCCGACCCCAACAGCCGCCACATGGGGGTGAGTCTAATGACAGCCTGCGGGAAATATGCCACAAACTTTAGTGTATTATGTGCTACACTAACAAAAAGCTGTGAATAACTGAAGTGGAAAAGAAATGATAAATGGTTTCCCCCATCGCAACCACAATTTCTTCCCTAATTAAAAAGCAGCGGAACCAACTCCCTCATAGTAAAGGTTATGTAAAAATAAGGTAATTACTAATTTCACATTTTAAGTTCAGACTGTTTTACCGCCAGATCTGTTGTGATTCCTGAACGTTTGTTTAGGGGCCTCTGGCACAACCCTTCTAAGCAAATAAAATTGACTCTTTTAGTTCATCACAGATCAGACGTCACAATCTATTGAACATCACTGAGTAGCACAGTCCACATCTTTAGATCAGCTGTTATCATCCTTTCAAAAGCATTAAAGAAGGAATCAATCTCTGTCTCTTGCAGTGTAGTCACCTAAGTGATAGTTTTGCTTACATCAAAGCTCCAAGCTGTTTTAAGTTGATCTTATTTTCAGCCTGGATCTTCCACAGGGAAGTCTCCAGTCTTCAGTTAAAAAAAAATCCCTTTAAAGGGCTTGTCTGCTGGAGTCCAGCTTGACACACCTGGTCTGGTGTTGCGCTGCAACCGCTAAGGTCTGCCAACACTGGGTCAGAATAAGGGTAAAGTCGTAGGAGACTCCCGAGGTTTTTGAAGAAATGGCCATAGCAGCACCTCCTTTCCTCCTTCAAAAGTGGGACACATAACTGGTCAGAATTACCGTGGTTATTGCCTAAATGCACAGTTACAGCCACACATTTATAGTCGTCTGTCGCTCAGGTAAAGCGGATCCCGGACGAGCCCCCAGTTGTGTTACAGCTCCCTAACCGGCGAGAAGCATGGTAACACAACAAGCACGATCACCTCGTCATTTCCCCACAGTACGTCTCAGAAATGTGCTGCTCAGCAGAATGTTACTCAAACTAAATGTTGAGGATGGTGCACAACAACTTTGCTTGTATTCTAAGCATTGATCGGACTTGAAAATCCCGCATGAGACGCTCAGGCGAATGCTGCCAGTCGTACACTACGCCTCTTGTGTTTTATAATCGGAGGATATGCTGTGTAAGCACACATGGTCTATGATCTCCAAGGCTCAGCCTCGTGCGTGAAAGGATAACGTGATCCATAACAATCGCATTCCTGATTGTGTTTATTGCTGCTTTATGATCTGAACAGCACTGTATCTCGTCCTCTTGACTCCCACAACAAACCTTTTAAGAAACAGAAGAAAACCTCTTGTAAAGCAACAACAATTTGTTAAACAGTCACCAGCAGAGGAGGAGGACAGAGCAGTCAGCCAGGTTGACCTTCCTATATAGCAGAGTCCCAAATCCTGGTTGGTCTTTTTAAATAATTGTCCATCCAACCACAGCTGGAGTTAAAAAAAATCAGTGGTAGTCTGCATTTGGTGTAACCGAGAAGAACCAGAGAAAAAGTGAGGGAAATGAGAGACAAGACATCAGTTTACTCCATTTAAGGCAGGAATAAAGCCCTATAGGCTGGATTATAGTTGTAAAACCTAAAGTGTTACAAGTGTGTTGAGGTTTAATCGGAGCTGCAGTTCGCAAATTGGTATAACGTTTTTTTTTCTAAATGCAAAAACTGAAATCATGCATAGACATCTGGTTAAAAAAAATCCATCTGTACACTGAAAACATGAAATAGTTTGAAGTTATGCAACACAGGAAACTGCAAATCTGTAGAGCTGCACTAAATTACATGAGTGTCAGCAAAGCGTGTGTCTGCCAGTGTGACATCTGACATTGCAGAGGTTTCATCCAGAGTTCCTAAAATGTGCTTTGCAAAATATTCTTATAAGTTATTCGTTAATCAGTTGCATCAGCGATGAACGCTTCCCTATAAATATTTCAGACAATAAATCCATTTTAAAAGGTTTTTAAACTAACGCTATTGTGATCTTGCTTGGGTTATATTTTTAAACATTGTACATTTATTCACATTTTAAATGTCTGTTATATTCTGTAATTCATTCATTGACTCAATAGTTACTGTTTTTCTGCTTCTTCAGTCACCTGAACTCTGACCTATGAATTGTTCAGGTACAAAGTACATAGATGACTAGATAAGTGTTCGACTGAACGATGTTCGGGTAATTTTTTAGATTTTTGTTGGATTTTATCCCTTATTTCTAAATTCTTAATCTGGATTCTTCCCCCAGTTTCTACTCTGCCCATGTTAAATATGCGCAATGTGCTTTCACAGTTTAGGTACAAATTTATTAATTAATTCCATGAATGAAGACTAGAAGTCCAGTTTCCAGAGATTTGAACTGGACCAGAACTAAAAGTACCAGGACTGCATGGAAAAAAAATGTGAAAAAGCAGCTCAAGACCAAAGAGAATCCCCACTTTAAAAGACTGTAAGAAAGTCTCCATGGAAAGAGTTGAAAAACTTGTCTCGGTATAAACCCAGCGGCGCTCTGAGGACCTCAGAGGTTTGCTGGAGAGCATTTAATGAGCGAGCAGCGTCTTTAAGACCAAGGAACACAGATCAGGGAGAATGTTGTGGAGAGGTGTAGCAGGGAAGCAGGGAAACTGAACCTTTTGACCTACATGCAGAACATGTGTGGTTAGAAAACACCTGTCACAATTACCCTGAACACACCTTTTTAATGGTGGAGCATGGGGGTGTATTATTATGCTGTGGCGGTGCCTTTTCTTATGCAGACACAGGATAATCATGGAAGAAACCCTTTTAGAGGCTGCAAAATACTGGAGACCGGGCTGGAGGTTCACCTTCCAGCAGGACAACAACCCCAAAGAGTCTGCAGTGAAGTGATTTAGATCAAAGCATGGTCATGTGTTAGAATGGCCCAATAAAGGCCCATTTCAGTTGGGAATCTGTCAAAAACGGGAAAAAGTTGAATAGTACACTTTTGCAAGGCTCTGTAGCTAGAAATGCAACAGCTGCTGGGATTGCACTCTCCTTGTAAAAGGGTCATTCATGACAAATCCACTTTTGTAGCTCTTAAACACGCTTTGTTGTCCTTGGAGACCCCCAGGAGTGCAGAAACGTTGCATGTAGTCTGTCCAGGAGCTGCATAGATTTCTTTAGATTTTGTTAGGGTCATATTTTTCAATCCGTTCGGTTTTGTTTATTTCTTATTACATTTTTTTTTTTTTTTTTTTTTTTACAATTACATCACAGTATTTGCAGCAGAGCTGCTAAACAAGGTCATAGACTATTTCAGTATGAAAGGAAAGCATTAAGAAGCATATGTCCCCTTTAAACATGGTTGCATTGTTGTGCTATTTTTTTCTATTTACACAATATCATTGCAGATGTTTTTAGTGGTTATTTTTAAATTCATTTACAGTTTTTAATTTCACACTTTCATAGCCCGGAGAAAAAGTACCACTTGTGCTATCTGGTTATGTAGAAAATCAAAAATCATACTTTTCGTGCATATGGCTCCGCCTAGCGTCCAACATGGCTTATTACAACAGTAAAAACAGGCTCTACCTGTGTGTGCTGGTTTATACCTTTGCATGAAGCGACAGCTGGCATAATTTATGATGGTTTAGTGCTCATAGCTTCTTCAATTTGATTTAGTCAGAACTCTAAAAAGGTACATACCTTTTAGAGAATCCTCCTACTAAGCAGCTTTGTGGGCTATACATTTTAAAATCCTTTTAAATTTTAACAAGCAAAAAATCACAAGATAAATCCATGTGCAGCCAATGCTGGTTGACCTTTATACAGTTAGATCAAGTTCGATCCACACAGGCGTTCTTGTGTGTCTTGACACTGCTGGCGTTCTGCAGGAGACCAGGGAGCAGAGGATCACCCAGTACCACGAAGAACCCGACACTCCATGCGTCCTGGTGAGTGAGAACGAGGTGTGGAGAGGATCAAACACCTGCTTTTATTGGACCGACCCGGATTATTTCTGTTTTTGTGTTTTTTTGGTTTTTTTTAGGGATTGAGGGAAGGCTCCCTGTTGCTGGTGGAAGGCAACAAAGCCACTCTGTTGGGAAGTACAAAGGCCCGACTCTTCACCAGGTACTCACACTATCTGACACTCACTTAAGGTGCATTTCACTGATTTACAATTAAGGTTAACAAGACTTAAACTTCTCCCACGGGCCACGTGAACATTAACCAGACTCTTACCTCGGCTTTATAAACTTAAAACGGAATATCCCCCCCCCCCGAACTTTCCTCTCTTGATCAAATCGTAAGGTTAATTAAAATCAAATGTAACCAGCCATACCTCCACTTTAACATGACCACCAGTTATAGTGTACTTGTTTTACTTTGCCCAAAGAGGTGAAACAGCAACACTCTTCAGTGTGGAAGTTGTTATCGAGTAAAGGATACCCAAAGTTAGCAACTTTCTGTATCAGTGATGCGTTTAAAATGAACTCAGAGGAAGCATGGAGATGTAAGAAAAAAAAATATTTAAAAGAACTCTGTATTCTACAGCATGTGTTGAGACTCGTCTGAAGTCGATTCTGGCTGATGAAAAGTGAGCGAGCAGGACTTCAGCAGATAACAGGAAGGCTGAACAACAGCAGCAAAGATGACTACTTTTATCCTGTGGACCTTTATAGTGGAGCTGTTACAAAATATGAGTTAATTTTGGATCTACATTCTCTGGAAATAAACATGTAGACTGCCATCATGCTGACTGCTAATGTAAGATAGGAAAGACAGATGTTGGCTGCTCTGTAATCATTTTGTATTAAAGATATTAGTAAAACTGCTCTAAAGATCAACATTAGCAGCTAATTGCTTTACAAAACTAGAGATTGTGAATCAGCAACAAAGTCTTGATCAGAACATTTCTCTTTAATTGCAACAATGCCACTATTTGATAAAAAATGTTAAAAAAAAAAAAAAAAAAAAAAAAAAAAAAAAATTCAACCACAGGCTGATGTAACAGGTCTACTTATTTTCTTTGAGTGTTGCTGCATCAGCTGCTTTTGCCTTATATCGTTGTCAAGTAAAGAAATTTATTTGGCCCCTGCCTTAATGAAATTATGCACTTTATATATTTATTTTTTGGAAATGTCTCATGTATGCGGTGTCCTGTACATTGTGATCGTTTGAGCTCTTTTAAGACCCCATGAGATATGTCCTCCAGTGTGATCACTTCATTCTGTAACCTTGACTCCTTCACTGACCGTACGGCCTTGGTGTTGCAGTGGGAAGCCTTCGGTGGAGTACGATCCAGGCAGCGACCTCAGCTTCCTGCTGTCAGACGCACGTTGAAGTGGAAAAGAAGCAGGAAGTGGAGGGATGCCACCAAACAAAATAAAAACATGAAGCAAGCAACCAAAGTGTCTGTTAATATGAACAAATACGCCATAGGAAGATTGCACCACTTCCACTGATAGACTGGTTCTTCACACGGCACCTTTAGCTTCAAGTTTGTTTTTGAATTAAATGTTTTAAGGTTTCCTTCTAGAGAGTTCGGCTGTTCGCCATCCGAAATAACACTGAGACAAAGCACAGAACAAAATGTGAACAAATCAGTTTATTTCAGCCCAAAAGTGAAAATCATCTCTTAGAAAATGTTAATATTTACTCTCTAAGTGTAAGAATACATACATCAAAAATAGTCATTATTTACTCATGGCAGAAAGGAAAACAGAGTGGTTTTAAATATCAAAGGAAAAAACACGGCTACAGGACTGGAGTCAAATCACTACAGTCAGTTCACAAGGTCTGAGTCTGCGTTTAGATTAAAAAAAAAACAAAAAAAACTTTTCATCAGTCTTCATGGGAATATTAACGGTGCTGAAATGTCAAAACTACAGACTTGAGAAGTGAAAAACAGCGGTGCTGGTGATGCAAACTGACAAAGTGATTTCACTCCAGCTGGCGAAGACGGGATGTGACCACAGATCTTAAAGTGAAGCTCTGAGTGCGTTAAAGCTACTGGGTAAAGTTTTAACATACCGCTGACCCAAGATCAGTGCAATTTGCTATTATTACCCGGATGAGTTGATTTAAACCAGTTTGACATGTGCTGCGGTAATGAGACGCTTTTGTGCAGATTGAGCCAAACTTCCTCAGACTGGAGGAGAATTTGTGAATAAATGAAAAGATTTCATTAACAGCCCTACAGACAAATCAAATCGTTACATTTTTGACTCTTTCATTTACAAAACAGCAAAAGCTTCTCTGCAAATCCTCACAGCCCTTATGGCATGAAAGTTCATCGTTTTTCCAGGGTGGTCTGACCATAGAAACAACAAGAAAAACCAGACCTGGGTGAATAAGAGTGAATTCATAATGGAGTTTCTCTCATTAATACAGAGTTCCTACCAATCTTCCACATCATTCCAATTTGCTACACTTTACTTTCAGTTTTTTTTCTGAAATTATGGATATTTGTGTTTAAAATTTGTGTTCGATTTCCCCCCAAATCATGAAACTACTGAAGTGCCAAAGCTGGGTTACAATTCAGCCATGTGGTGAAGGCTTCTTCACAGGTTTTTGGTATCTGGACATATTTTTAAATTAGTTTAAATCTGTAATACTCTGAAAAATTCTTGACTGGATTATTATAGATTAAATACCAATTCTGTTAAAATTACTGTTTGTGATTGATACATCCATTTCATAAAATTCCCACCCAAAAAATGCACATTTCAATGTTTTACTGGGAATCTAAACTGAAGCCAGTTCAGGAACCTTGGGTCCAGTTCACAATCTAGACACCACAAACATCAGTGAAGTGACCTATTTATGTTTAAATTTTGAATAAATGTGTATTGTTGTTAACTGTAGCTGATATTTTAAAACAATAAGTTGGGGAAAAAGATGTGACAAACTAAAGATAAAGGTCATCTGATTAAAAGTAATGCAAAAACTCTTATTTTTCCGAAAATAAAAGGTCAGATTTAAATTTTGACCTTCTAGATCATGAACAAGAAACAAAAGCATTTTCACTTTTCGTTTCCAACTTACTCAAAACAAAATTCCACCTTTTTCAAGACTGCTTAGGTTTATACAGGGTCCACACTGTATCACCCCAAATAAGTAGATATATCCCCACTTATGTGGGTAAAAATGTTGCTTACATACCAGATTTTTTCTGAACAAGCATTCTTAGTCTTCCTTGCTGAATTTTATTCTCGGCAGAATTGTAGAGCTCAAATAACTCTTTTGGTTTCCTGGCACAGACCTGGGTCTCAAGAGTTGTTTACAAATTTTTTTTTTTATCATAGCTGAGCTCTGAGTCCGATAGGCGTAATGTAATGTTAGCCTGCTTTGTCTGTTCTGCACCAGTTCTAATGAGTTTGGAGTCGATGGGTGACACACCAGTTAGTTTCACCCTGACCAAAAAGTGCAAGCTCCAAAACGGATACATTTTAACATGCCTGAAATGAAATTTCTTCAGAAAATAAGACTTTGGTACATGAGACTAATCAATTAAATTTTTTGGCTCTGATGAGTAATTCACACTTGTAGAAGAATTTCATGGGGCTTTTCAATCCAAGGGTTCTGAAGCAGCTGTCAAGCATGGTGGTGGCAGCATCATGATGAGGGTCTGTTTCACTGCCAATGCTACTGGTGCACTGCAGGAACTGGTGGGAATAATGAAGGCGGAGGACAATCTCCAGTCTTGGAAATCACTTTGGATCAACGCGTAACCGGTTTCAACTTGGACACGGTTTGGCTTTCCAGCAGGACAATAATTTGCAATGGATGAAACAGGCCAACATTAAACTTCAACCCTGTTGAATATCTATGTAGTGTGCTACAAAGGCAGGTCTGTGTCAGAAAACCAACCACCTTTAATTAACTTTACTAATTTAGATTTTTAGAAAGGGTGAAAAAATGTGGTTGATGTGCAATGTGCTACAGAACCTTTAACCAAATATTAGTGATTGCATGAGTTTATGGTTGAGTCTGTACGATGTTGACCCTGCGTGGATTCAATTTAGAATAAACACAAACTTAGACACCCAGTTATTGTCTTTACGCATCACTAAAGTTCTTTCATTTGTTATTAATCCATCCTGAAAACAGAACGTTCGTGCTGATAAGTGTCTGATCAGGAAAAATATCACATTGCTAGTTTAATAACTTTAGCCCTTTGAAGACATACGACTCTAATTTTAAATGCACAGTTGTTCAAACTCCTCAGAGTGCTCTTGTGGTGTTACCTGGGAATTTGTTGAACATTGTAAAAGTTTTGCTGGGATTTGAAGGTTTATGAAGGAGCTAATATTAGCAAACAGTCTTGTCAACGCCCCTGTGTTCAGAAATTGTCCAGAAACTACGATCAGTCAGAAAAATTTAACATTTCTGGTTAGAAATTAAACTGGATTTGACCATTTTTGCTACTAAAAGTTATGTTTAGAAGGACAAGTGATCCCAGCCAAACGGAGGCAAAAAGAAAAAAAACGGAGGCGGTTCATACATCCGCGACCCTATTGTCCAGTCCTTATTGGGACTGTGTGGCTGAACATGGCACACGTTCACCTTTTGTCAACAGAAATCAAACCTTTGGAGGGGAAACGACAATATAAACTGGTTAACTTTCGTTGTTCTGAATGTGTTAGTACATGCCCACTGTCTGCTGTTGTAATGAAGTCATCAAAATATGCAAACCCAATATGGGCAAATAGCATTTTTTTTGTTTCTTTTCTTTTAAATATATTACACACATGAGTAAAATCGGACTCATTAAACATAAGACAGCAAGCAGCTGGTTTTGTTGTTTTTGTTTTTAGCAAAGCTGCCAGTCACTGGTTTGAAATCTGAAGAAAAACTAGGAGGAAAAAAAAAGGACGAAAATAAAGGCCTCAGTGCAGGAAATCGGCAGGAAAGTAACAGACCAGTGATTAAACCCTGACCCTTAGGTGTGCTGCTGTGGCTGCTCTGCTAGCAACAGCTGTATCTGAGCTAAACACATTTACTAGCAGCTATAAAAACCATAGAGGAGTATCTAAAACAAACTAATCAATGATATTTGCAAAGCCCAAACCGTGATAACAGGGTTCAGATTATTGATTTAGGTGTTTCCCCACTGTAGGTTCCATGAGAGGCTCGACAATGGCATAAATAAATTGAACACCAGTATGATTATTTAAAGGTGTTTTTTTTTAGAAGCTCTGACTTCATGCAATACATTTACACTCATTACAATTTTTTTTTTAAATAGAACAATCAATTTTATCTTTATCCAAACAAACTCTGCAAAACTCTGCATCACCTTTAGGTGCCAGGATTATAAAGGGATTTTAAAGGTCTTACATATTTATTTATTACAATGAAGTTAAACTAAACTACATCATCATCCCTAGCAGCAGAAACACTGTCAATCTGTTCCCATCTGCACATTTGGATGTATTTAAAGGAACCTGATTGAAAAAATAACTTCTAAGTGAACTCTTTTTGCCATATCAGCATGGCAACTTTCTTATAGCATCACATTAACGTCACATCCCTGACAGGTTTGACTGGAAACACAACACACTTCTTGTGTAACTACATGTAGTTGCCTGCAGGGGTCAGAGTGTCTCCCAAACTAAGACTAGGCTCCTCAGGTCCAGGGTTTAACCACAGGTCAGTTTTACAGGTCAAAGAAAACGCTTTTATTAACTGCAATAGAAACAACGTCTTGGTTGTGCTGAAAAGAGCTGGACCCACTGTTGTAATCACCCTTACTGTCTTGTACAAAATGCATTCAGACACACTAGAAAACCCTGAAAACTCTTCACCGAAACCCCAAAGCAGAACTTAAACAGTCTGTAACCCCTCACACACAGACACACACACAGACACACACAAAGCAAGAAAGGAAACACAGAGGAAATATATTACTGCAATACTCTGATCCTCTGTGTCCAAAAATATTCAACCATCTAAAATGAGACACCTCTGTTTTATTAATTCATATTGCTGTTTTTATTGCCGTTGTTGGTCCTAATTGATCAAATGACCCCAGCACTACAGTAAAGTTACTGCTGGTTCTCCTGTACCCACAATTATTTACACCAGTTCTACTTTTAGTCTCTTTTGTTTCCCCCCTTTTTTCATCCAACCACTGATTCTTGGCTTAGCAATAAAAATACTAAACTCAGATCGGTTATCCTAACCCAGAAAGATCACGCATTTTTTTTAAAATGTATCAGCAGTGCTGGACTTTTGGGTCCACAAGCTCAAACAGCTCATTAACCGTTTCATGTTACGATCAAATAAAAATAAAAGAAGAAGAAATGTGCAAACCTGTCGAAAGGCCAAACCCGTCGTGCGCTGCTCTGAAAAGCATCACGCCTCTGGACAACACCTCCCTGCTGCTTCCTCTGCATGTTGGCACTCTTTCAACCTTGTTAGTTCAAATGTTTAAGGATCACTGAGATGGAGCGGGAACTAAACCATGACCATTTTTGATGCTAAATAATTAAGTGCTTCAGTGTTGTGGACATGATGTGCACACATCGATGCAGAGACGAAATGATCCCATACCGACCGACTCTAAAACTGCTAATTTGAGCGTTGAGGATTTCATCCGTGACCAGTGTTTTCCAGCTTGTCTTTTGGCACAAATGCAACATGATTAAAACAAAACAAAACAAAACAGAAAAACACAATAAAAGCCAAACAAGTACCGTTATCTACCCCCCCCCCAAACAGTCATTACAGTGATTCTCTCTGAGGCTGGTTTACCCTGATATCTTCTCTCCTCAACTTTCTCTATCTTACATCCAGGCCTCTAAGCGTCAGTGTTGCCGTTCTCCTCCGGCTGCAGCTGCTCCTTCTCAGTGCAGTCCTCCTGTGGGGGGCGTACTCGCTTAAAGAAACCCAACTGAGAAGAAAAAGTAGCCAAATTATTAATATTGCACCAATTTTAAAAAGGAAACTTTCACACTTTGCTACACTAACAAAACAAAGCGCCTGAGGTATTAGCACAATTCATACACATGTCAACTCCAAGTCCCATGCAGGAATGTAAAATAATGGAGTGGAGGTAGAGAAAATTACAATTACATTTTAAAAAGAAAAGTAGCAAATTATAAGCATTACACCCAGAAAAAAACATTAAAATGCTAATTTAAAACACAATCATGACATGATAAAACTGAACTGATAAAATAACATTTGAACTCTGGGCAAAGAGCTTTAAAAATTAGTTTTCTAATAATTTCTTCGTGGCTCTTTGGCTCATTTCTAACCTTGTATTTTTAGGACCAAAACAACTGTGTCCTTTATGTATGAAGTAGAAGGGAATTCAGATTAACATTGATATTATGGACACATCGACTCAGTGACTGTAAAGGGCCCTGGTCCTCTGGTGACAAATATAAAACTTTATGTAATCAGAATATGTACGACAGAAGATGCTGCTCCATAAACTGAGGGACCATAGATGTGGAATAACAGTGGCCAGAGAACAGAGCCTTGAGGAACCCACATCTGATCTTTGTTAGTTCATACTTGTGAAATGGCACAAAGTATTTCTGGTCTGACAAATAATGCGAAACCAAGCTATCACAGAACCAGATGGCTGACCAACCATTTTTCTAGTCTATAAAGAAGTATTTTATGCTCAACTGTGTCAAACGCTGTGATGATATGCAGTAAAAATAAGACATTTGTTAGATGCATTTCTGTATATTATTTGAAATCTTTAAAGCAGTTTCACCTTGTACATAATGAAGATGAGCAAAGCCAGCAGTAGCAGTCCTGCGAGTACAGCCAGGGCCACCACCCAGCCTGGTACCGGTTGAGGAGTGTCCGTCACCCATGTCACTGTCACACTGACCTGGAAACAAAAGCAGGGAATAAACTTCTATCTGATGAAAAGCCCCTGCTTTAATGTTTGGTTCTCCTTGGGAAGTTTTTTTCTGGGTTCCTCATTGTCTGTCACCAGGTTTTGTCAGTTCTCTTAAGAAATTTAAGGTTAGAAATTCAACTTAAAACATCATCACAGATAAAGTAAAGACTACGACCCGGAGC